>NC_141536.1:116719998-116982498 GCF_021556685.1 Rattus norvegicus
GAAAGAAGTCAGCATTTGCTGCAAACGAAACACTAAATACATATAATTTAACCCAAACAACCTGTGAAGTGGCTGGAATCAGGTTGGGCTTGGAATGAAACTCTGTATAGAAATTGACCTGCACAGGACCTCAGGGGCCTGAGAATTTGCCATAGCTTAAACACCTAAAAGACTAAGATATGAGGCAGGAGTTACTGAAAGAATTTTCATGTCTATGAGAGACATATTTTAATTTTTTTTTCCTTCTGGAACAGCTCTTTAGTATCCCAGGCTGGTCTTGAGCTGGTTATACATCCCGTGAAGACTTAACCTCTACTCCTCCTGCCTCTGCTTCCTAAGTGCCGGAGTTCCAGAAGTGTGCCGTCGGACAGGTTTTGCAGTGTGGGGGTTTTGTGCAGGTTCGCTAAACGCGCTACTTTAATTCTCTTCATGTTGAGACTTCAAGCCACTGACACCAGCCCTGACTGATGTGATATAAATGAATGGAAATGAGCTAAAAAATACTAAGAGGTACGTAGGCCTACCAAGAAAACCAAATAAACAGGTTAGGGGAGAAACCAATATGGCGGCCGGGGCAGTTCTCTTCACAATGACCATGTTCTACCTCAGAGGCCTGATCCATCTGTGTTATCCTACCTTGGAACTTTCTAGAAACCTCAGAAACCTGCAGAGCTCAGGCATAGAGACAGTCCAGAATGCCCAAACCTTCCCTTCCCTGGAGGGAGAGGGCACAAAGGATGACGGCTCGGTGCTCCTCTTGCCTCAGGTCCGGTGAGGACTTGAGCATCCTCTTTGCTACAACTTGCTTTATGATATGCCTGGAGTGACATGTCTGTAGGCTGTCCCTCCTCTCTGGCATTCTGTTTTCTCACGTTTGCTTCATGAAACCACCTCTACCTGTTTCTCAACTCAAGTTCTCCTTTTGGGAAAACTTGAAGACAGGCACTGCAGATTTCCAGACCATGCTGGAAATCAAAGTATAAAACTTGTCGGGGAGGCCCACTTCTGATCAGGAAATGTGGTGGGCATAATAGCTGTGTGGCTGAGCCTTCCTGCAGGAAGCTTAGCTGCTTCCTTAGCCTCACAGTCATCCCTGTGGCAGGAAATTAATCTCCCTTGACCGTTGCCCTTTCATTCAAACCTTACCTCCTCATCCCTTTACTCATGTCACTCTGCTGAACTCTGAAGTGTAGCTCAAAGGGGTAAGCTGATTTGCTCCTGTCCAGCTCTCGGCCCAATTAACAAGTTCTTCATCCTGTAAAAGAGAGCACAGATGCTGCTGGGAGGTTGGCGCTAAGCTCTGCAGCCAGACTGTCAGGAAAAGATGAGCTTTTTTGTCCAGACACAGAAGATACAGCTTTCTAAGGAGAATGGGGGAAAAAAGACAGAGGTATCTGGGGCTGGGGGGGGGGAGCTAAGGAACCCTCTACCATAAATTGGAGATTGAGTACTTCCAGGGAAACCAGGTGTTTCCCATGAGTCTTGCAGGAAGAACAGAAATCAACTTGACCTAAAAGAGAAAATCTGATCCCATCAAAAAACCGGACATGCAGAGGATGGACGGCATAAGATGTACGTAAGCCATCCTAGGTACCTCATTCATTCAAGAGGACAGAAAGCAAAATGTACTCAGGAACAGACATAGAGTACATGCAGACCCAGCGAATAAGTGGTCCATCACTTCTTAGGGGTTCTCAGAGATTCACACTCTACTCCAGGACTAAGCCTCTGTCACAGAGACGCAGACATAGGCTCCCACTGTCAAAGGGTGCAGGAGTTCCAGGAGAAGACTCCACTGTACAAGTCAATCCACAAATAGGCCCAAAAGAGGCAGAGGCAAGAGCTGCACCCAAGCCCTGACTCACAAGGATGGTGTGCATAGCTTCTCTCACTCGGTTGTATATTTGCCTCAAGTGACTGATACGCTTTATTTCAAAGGCAGTCAAGTAAAATCTTATTGGAAAATTTTTCAAGCAAGGAGATTGTGTGACAACTGGCACATGTCATTTGTTGAGCAACTCGGCATCCAGCAAGTTCTTTCATGAAGCAGTCTCAAGGGCTGTGACTACAGCTCCTTCAACTGGGGCAGTTGGATTTCTTCATAAAAATGTATTCCTATCAATTGCCTGTGGGTGGCCAGTGAAACCTATCTACGGTGTTGATGAGCGTAGATATAAGCCTTCACACAGACCCTTCTTACCAAAAAGGGCCATATGTTGATGCCAGTACAGCATACCCGATCACTGAGAGATGGCTGGATCGTGAAGGCTCTGACCTAATCAGTGAATGAATCCACGGAGAGGCTCATCATTTGATGACATTGAGAGATAATGGAAACTCTCCAGGGGGCTGCTTGAAGGAAATAGGTCACTGGGGAACATGTCCTTGGGACAGTATCTGGTTCTGGGCTCAGTGTGAACTGGTATCATGAGATGAGCAAGTTAGCCCCACTGTACTCACTACCACCATGATGTCCACACCATGATCTACCTCGCCATGCCCATAACAATGGCGCTGAGAGAAACCTCCAACACTATAGCCTGGGATTAACATTTCCTACTTCTATGCTGTTCTCTTGAGTATTATACACAGCAATGAAAATTCTAACTAACACAGATACGAAACTTCTGGAAACGGTCTGTGAGTATCAAGGGCATTGTTATTCAGTGGCGTCAACGGAAACCTGACAGAAAAAGAAATTAGTGAATTCTCCCGGAAACCTACTGTGTTAGTTTATTTTCTTATTTTTAATTTTTTTAAAAAATTTTTCTCCCACCCTCCCCCCATTTTCTTATTGCTATAAAATACTGTGATCACAAAATTTAAGGCAAAAAGGTTTATTTGGCTCACAGTTCCAGGTTACATTCAATTATTATGGGGAAGCCAGGCAGCAAGAACTTGACGTAGCTAGGTGCATTACATTCACAGCCAAGAGAGCATAGAGCAATGAGGCATGCATGCTTGCTTGCAGGCATGCCAGTGTTTAGCTCACTTTTTCTACTTTGCCTAGGGAATGGTGCCACCTACAGTGGTCAGGTCTTCCAAGCTCAATTCATGTAACCAAGTATTTCACAGTGCAATGAAAAGTCTAAGACAGACGTGAAACTTTCTGGAACTGGTCTCTGAGTGCTTAAGGGCATTATTACTCAGGACACCGCATTGTGGTTAGCGCTGATGTTTAGTTCTAGCCCCCTAACTTTCTGTTTGCTAGGTCTATCCCTATCCATTACATCTGTAAAGCATGTTCTAAGTTCCTAGAGATTAGTTGAACATGGCATCATATTCCAGCAGTCAAGAAGCTGAAATAGAAGCGTTACCACAAGTTCAAGGCCAGCCTGGGATACACTGAAAGATGAGGTCTCAAAGAAAGAAAACAAAAGTTCCTGGAGATGAAGTCCATAGTCTATGGGAATAAAAATAAACTGTCTTCATGATATCGAGACATGATATCATGACATCTCAAAGCCAGTCTTGTTGTCTGGATGCCCTACTTTCCTTTCATCTCCTCAACATCTGGTTCTGCAACCTCCTGAGTCTTCCTAGCATTCTAGATGAAGTAATGTTCCTGGGTATCTCCTCTTCCTGGACCATGAGGGATCTTCTGTCACTCTTGACAAACTTTGCCACTCCACAACCCAGCTCCCATCCTTACCCACACTGTTTCTGGGTTAGTAATTCCCGTCAGATTTATCAAAGACAAAAACAGTCCTCTATTGTCCAAAGAGGATTTAAGGAAAGGATGGCAGACGCAAAACTCAGTCATTCTTTTTATATTTTATTTATTTGTTTAAATTATATGTGTATGTGTGGGTATGTTCGTGTGAGTGTCAATGCCCCTGAAGACCAAAAGAGTCAGATCTGGAGTTCCGGGACATGGTAGGTACTGGGACTCCAGTTCTGGTCCTCTGAAAAAGAGTATGTGTTCTTAACTGCTGAATTCTCCTAGTCCACTCAAATCAGGCATTCTTAAATATGCTTAACACTACTGAACTATACTGAAAAATGATTAAGGTGGTAAATTTTATGTTACAATTTTTAGTTACAATTAAAAACAAGACAAATAAAATTCTGCCATTTAAAAAGACCTTCCCATTAAGTTTCTGTAAATTTCAGAAAACAAATACTATAAGCCATGCCCTTTGGAGTCTATTTATTTGCAGAATGTATTACTATTTTTCTTGTTGCTGTAACAACATGCCTGACTAAATCATCTTAAAGAGATATGGGCTGTTTTGGCGCTCAGCTTAAGAAGAGACACCGTCCAGCATGTTGGGGAAGTGATGATGTCAGCATTGTGAAGCAGCTCGATACATTGTGTCCCCAGGTAGGAATCAAAGAAAGATGAAGGCTGGTCATCCTCTTGCTCTCTCCTTTCTACTCAGTTTAGGGTGTCAGCCAGTGGGACGGTGCCTTCCACATTCAGGGCAGGTTTTCCACTTTAGCTGAAGCTCTCTGAAAACACATTTAGGAACATACCCAGAAGTTTTTCTGTTAGGTGAAGCTAACCAATGAAGCTGATAAGAACAACTATGGCAGAGAGAACATTTTAACCACTTCTACACCTATTCAAGCTAACAAGAACCATCTAAAGTAGAACTTCTCAATTCTCTGTCACTGTGACAAAATCCTCAAGTAAAACAACAGAAAGGAGGAAAGGTGTTCTTGTGTCTCATAGCTTGAGAGGTTTGGAGACACTATGGCTAGGAGGGTGTGACAGGGCATTACAGATCCTGGGGGCAACGACCCCCTCTGAGCCCCTGACGTATGGGACAAACCTTTCAGAGTATGTTTTTATTGCATGTTTTCCTCCTTAGTTAACCCTCTCTGTGCCTCTATGGACACATCCAGAAGCGTGTTTTACTAGTCTCTTAGACATCTCTCAATCTAATGTAGCCAAAATTAACTACCAATATGGCTCCCAGACCATCAGTACACATGGGAACTTGTCAGAAAATTATTGGGTTCTCCCCCAAACCTACTGTCTTGGTTTCTTTTCATGTTGCTGTGCTAAAATAATCTGACCACAAAACCAAAGGCAAAAAACGTTGATTTGGCTCACAATTCCAGGTTATAGTCTACTATTATGGGGAAGTCATGTGACAAGAACTTGAGGAACTAGTTACATTGCATTACATCTACAGTCAGGAGCATAGGACAATGAACTAATGCATGTATGCATGCACTTCCACTTTTACACAATCCAGGATCCCGAGCCTAGGGAGTGGTGCCGCCTAAGGTGATCAGGCCTTCCAGCTTCAATTAATGTAATCAAACATTGCCAGAGGTCTCTTTCCCCAGGTGATTCCAGATTCCTCAACTATATCATCGCAGATCAAAAACTCTGAGGGTGAAATTGGCAGCTGTGCTTTAAGAAGCCTCTACAGCTGATTGAGCATCAACTTGGGAGAAAAAGAATTAAATCAAGTATAAACTGAACACCCAAGGTGAGTTCACCCCCCAGACTGGAAAGAAGGAAATGATGGGAGGAGAAGAAAAGGTACCAGCATCCCCCCCAGCACCTGGCAGCTACCCGGAAACACCCTCACCGGTTTATGTGCTTATCATGATAAACTCTTAGTGTCCTTGAAGAACCTGGGTTTTAGGTAAGGTGGGGTAAGTTAGTGAGTTAAGAAAAAGCTAACCCGGGCTGAAGAGATGGCTCAGTGGTTAAGAGCACCCGACTACTCTTCCAGAGGTCCTGAGTTCAATTCCCAGCAACCACATGGTGGCTCACAACCATCTGTAAAGAGATCCAATGCCCTCTTCTGGTGTATCTGAAGACAGCTACAGTGTACTTATATATAATAAATGAATAAATCTTTAAAAAAAAGAAAAGAAAAAAGAAAAAGAAAAAAACTAACCCATTAATCCATGAGTAGAACCAATTGCCTCCCCGAAAATCCCACTGATCAAATAGTAATATGTGACTTTCCGAATATTGAATACATGAAATTTAAGCATGTCTAAATTTAAGCACAGCATAGATAAATATGAAACTCAATTTAAACTTCAAACCTTATAAAAATTAACTCAATAAAGGTGAAAGATTAGATATAAATGTTATCACTACACCACACACCACACTTAGAAAACAATAGAAGATATTCAGGAAGCAGGCTGGCTGGATGTTGTTAGATGACCCCCAAGGTGGAAGCTGGATGGATGGATGTTGTTAGACGATCCCCAAGGTGGAAGCTGGATGGATGGATGGATGTTGTTAGATGATCCCCAAGGTGTAACCTAGCCAAGAAAAAAAAAAAGATGACATCTATTTCAAAGAGACAGCCTGTTGTTCTGAAAAAGATACCAGGAAAGGGATAGAAACCAAGGGAAAGTGTTAGCAAAGCACATATCTGACAATGTAGTGAAGTCCTATAAATGCAAAGAATTTGGGAAATTCAAATAAAAAAACTCTAATTGGAAAATGGGCAAAAGATATAAGGAGTCAGTGCACTGGAGAATATCTCCAGTTGCCAAGTAAGTGTGTGAAAATATTTTCAGCATCATTACACATTAGGGCAATGCAAATTAAAGTCAGTGAGGTATCTGTTATAGCTACCAGGACTTCTTAAAAGAGAGCGGTAACTCAGACGACGTGTAGAAAACCAGGCGAAACTGAGATTCGAGAGCTCACTTGTAAGCAGCTGGGAATGTCAAATGGTTCAGCTGCCTAGACTGTGGCATCTTCTCATGAAATTATGTTTGCCTTTATAATACCACCAGTGAGGGAGACAAATTGTTGACAAGGTGTTGAATGTTGAACTCTGGAGGAGACAGATGGACATGCTAGTTCTGAGACACATTGCTCTTCAGAACTTTGCTGTATTGTTTCTTAAAATTGCATATTAGTGTACAATGGTCTCAAAAATCAAGAGTTTTTAAGATTGTTTTGCGAACTGCAATGATATTTACTATGTTAGGAAATTAGGCCAGGCAGAGGTGGCACATACCTTTAATCCTAGCACTAGGGAGGCAGAGGCAGGCCGATCTCTGAGTTTTTTTTTTCAAAAGATTTATTCATTTATTATATATAAGTACACTGTAGCTGTCTTCAGACACACCAGAAGAGGGCATCAGATCTCTTTACAGATGGTTGTGAGCCACCATGTGGTTGCTGGGATTTGAACTCATGACCTCTGGAAGAGCAGTAGGGTGCTCTTAACCGCTGAGCCATCTCTCCAGCCCCCGATCTCTGAGTTTGAGGACAGCCTGGTCTACAGAGTGAGTTTCAGGACAGCTAGGACTACAAAGAGACACCCTGTCTTGAAAAAGAGAAAGAAGGAAGGGGGGGGGATTTTCAAATCTTTATTTAGTAAGTAACTATAAATCTTTACATATTAATTTAATTTTTTATAAACTATAGTTATACTTGGCATTGTTCTGACATTTATACAACCGGATCCTCATCTTTGCTTCCATAATACCTGATAGTCATGTGGAGGAGACTGGAAGGTTCTCTGGGGATGCACATACAAAGCATGTAGTTCTGGAATAGAATAAATGGTGTAAGGTGCCTTATTTTTTCTATGAAAATAGTTTCCAACCTCACAGACCCCTTCAAACATTTTCAGGACCCCAGAAATCCCCCAAATGCATGTTGGGAAGACCATGGTTTTGTGACCTTGTGTCCACACATGCTCCTGCGGGTACAGCAGGTGAGACAGGCACTGCTTTCCTATTCCTGTTCCAACCTCCTTATATAATTCCTGGTGCTATGCAGATACCAAATAAACATTTGATGAACCAATGAAATATTAATGACTTGTTTGCCAAGGACAGAGAGGGAGAGAGGGAGGGAGAGAGGAGGAGGGATAGAAGGAGAGAGAGAGAGAGAGAGAGAGAGAGAGAGAGAGAGACTGTCAATCTGGTTGACAGTTTATTACTGTAGACTTCTAGCTCTGAGTCAGAATAAAGGTCAGAATGTTCTGATCTAACCTGGTCCAGGGAACAAACACTGTTCTGGGAGGCTCCTAGGGCATAAAAACCAGAGCATGTAGACTGACTGGCCTTTGAGAAAGGTCTCCCCACCCCCACCTCCATTTTTCAGCCTTATGCTCACAGCCTCTCCACGCCATTCAGAACAGGCACAAAGAAAAGGGACTTAGCAGGTTCTGTAGAAAGGTCACACATAATTCTCCCCTGTGTACATCTTTTTCATACTCCTGATACCTTGGGCTGCCCCCAAAGGATCCATTGGTAGCCTAGCTCAGTTCACTAGACCCACAGTGACTCTATTTTTTTTTTCTTTTTTCTTTTTTTCAGAGCTGGGGACCAAACCCAGGGCCTAGCAAGTGCTCTACCACTGAGCTAAATCCCCAACCCCCCACAGTGGCTCTAGAAGAAGGGGAAGAACTTGGAGTGCAGTTTGATTATGAGTTTGTTATTAGTTCTCATCTAGCATATTAACCAAAGCTTAGTTCAGCTGGGGGTATAAGTGAGGGTGCTGGCTTAAAACAATTCTTGGTCCTATGGGTTGCGCCCAGCCACAGTGATACCCCCCATTCCCACCACTGCCCTCTTAGACAAAATGACTGGAAGCCACGTTGAGAGGGGGGTGGGAACTCAGCCTTGTTGCTGTGATAAAAATATCCCAAGAAAAGTAACTCCAGGGAGACAAGATTTTTTTAAAAATTTTATTTATTATATATAAGTCAACTGTAGCTATCTTCAGATACACCAGAAGAGGGCATTTGATCCCATTACAGATGATTATGAGCTACCCATGTGGTTGCTGAGATTTGAACTCAGGACCTCAGGAAGAGCAGTCAGTGTTCTTAACCACTGAGCCATCTCTCCAGTCCAACAAGATTTATTTTGGCTCTTAGTTGGAGGGTAAAGTCCATCATGGTGAGGAAGTCCTGGAAGTAAGAGCTTGAAGCAGGTGGTCAAGAATATACAGTCAGGATGGCACCACAGAAAGACAAGAAGCCTAAGAAGTCAACCTGGAGGTTTCATTTGGACCTTACTCATCCAGTAGAAGATGGAATTTTTGATTCTGGAAATTTTGAACAGTTTCTACGGGAGAAGGTTAAAGTCAACGGAAAAACTGGAAATCTTGGGAATGTTGTTCACATTGAACGCCTGAAGAATAAAATCACAGTTGTTTCTGAGAAACAGTTCTCAAAAAGGTATTTGAAACATCTTACCAAGAAATACCTTAAGAAGAATAATCTCCGTGATTGGCTTCGTGTGGTCGCATCTGACAAGGAGACTTATGAACTTCGTTACTTCCAAATTAGTCAAGACGAAGATGGTTCAGAGTCTGAGGACTAATTGGCCTTTGCTTTTAATAAAATGGAAATATGGTAAAGAAACCTAAAATCAGATTTGATGAGCAAATAAAAATCATTTTACTCTAATATAGATAGATAGATAGATAGATAGATAGATAGATAGATAGATAGATAGATAGACAGACAGACAGACAGGAAGTTTAGCCCTGTTTTCTCTTTTTTGTGTGTCTGAGACCCAAAGTAGTGGTGATGGGGGTAGGGAACAGTGCCTTCCGAATCTTCTAGCCTAATCAAGATAATCCCTCACAGACCTGGCCAGGGGCTAATTTAGCCTAAATAGTCCTCACAGGATAATGTCTCCTCTTATCCCAGATTCACCCCCCCCATTGATAAGCATCACCAATCATCACAAACTCTCCAAGTGGATAAGGACCCTCGGAAGAGAAACTGACTCTCCTGGGATTGGGGAACAGTGGCAGATTTGATTTTGCCCAAGAAAGGAAAAGCTGCCATGTTATCAGATAAAAACAGCCAGATATGTGAGCCAGTGTCGTTGGCTCACACCTTTAATTTCAGCACTGGGGAGAGGCAGAGACAAGCAGATCTCTGTGAGGTCAGCCTAGTACACAGAGGGAAATTCCGGGCCAGCCTCTGCTACACAAAGAAGCCCTGTCTTAAAACAAACAAACAAACAAACAAACAAAAACAGTCAGACAAAAACTGTCTTAATCGGGGTTGGGGATTTAGCTCAGCGGTAGAGCACTTGCCTAGCGAGCGCAAGGCCCTGGGTTCGGTCCCCAGCTCCGGAAAAAAAAAAAAAAAAAAAAAAAAAAAAAAAAAAAAAAACTGTTTTAATCAGTGTTCTATTGCTGTGAAGAGGCACCACGACCAAGGTAAAGGAAAGTATCTAATTGGAGCTGGCTTGCAGTTTCAGAGGCTTGGTCCATTATCGTCACAGTGGGGAGCAGGGTAGCAACGGGGGTGCTGGAACAGTAGCTGAGAGCTACTACATCTTGATCTGCAGGCCTAGAGATTAAAACAGGAATCGAACCTAGAAAATAAAAATTTTAAATGTAGGCTTCCTAACTGGTTGTGGTACTGCATACCTGTGACTTCAGCACTTGGAAGGGAGAAGCAGAAAGATTGCAGGCCATTCTGAGTGACAGAGATGCCATCTCCAAAACAAAAACAAAATAAGGGTTTGGAGGGGATAGCTTAGAGGTAGAGATGCCTTGCCCACAATATACAAGAACTGGAGATAAATTTCCAACACGGTGCTACACATGTATACACTCTTAGGAAACTTAGTGTTATCTAGGTGTGAAGTACACTCCTATAATCCCAGGACTCAGGGAAGCTGGAGCCATAGATTTCCAAATTTAAGGCCAGTTTGGGACCCTGTTACAACATGAAAGTGAGAAATAGGCTGAGGATATAGTTTTGTTCCACAGTGCTTGCCTAGCATATACAATTCCTTTGGTTCAATCATCTGTCATCTATCTATCTATTGATCTATTATCGTATCTATTAATTATCTATAATTTATCTATTATCTATCAATTCTATCTACTGATCTATTGATTTTCTATCACCTATATATTATCGATCATCTATTATCTACCTGTTATTTATCTATTTATTATCTATTATCTATCACTTATCTATTATCAATCATCTATTATCTACCCATTATTTATCTATTTATTATCTATTACCTATCACTTATCTACCAATTATCTATCACCTACCTATCAATTATCTAACATATATCTGTACATTAGCTATCATCTATTCATTATCTATCATCGGTCTATTACCTATCTATCTACCTATCTATCTGTCTATCTATCTACCTATCAATCATCTATCAATCTATCATCTATCTATCTGTCTGTCTGTCTGTCTGTCTGTCTGTCTGTCTGTCTGTCTATCCATGCATCTTAAACTATACATTTTCATTGCTGCAGAAACTGGGGTCAGCTGGAGACCTCTGTTTGAGCTCGGGTGTGAGAATAGGGAGTGTTTCAGAAGCTGGAAGCCAGAGCATGCTCAGAAATTGTACCATGGAGGAAGGACCTAGTGGGAAATGAAATGGCTCGTGAATGGGAAGTGGCTAGCAGAGCACCATATTCTAGAAGCCATCTGCATCTCCTGAAAGGCTGTTAAACCCCAAGTTACTGCACCCATGCCCAAAGTTCTGACTGAGTAAATCTTCAGTGGGTCTGAAAATAGACATTTCTAACTAGATCCCAGGTGCTCTGCTCCAGAAACTTTGAAGAAAAAAATAAAGCAGGGGTGTGGTTGCAGAAAGCTCTGGAAAGGAAGGTAGCGTCTGTAACTCAGAAAGTGGAGTCTGTAACTGACTCCGGGCTGTGCTGCAGCATCCAGAGCTGCTTCTTTATCCTCATGTTCTTACAACCTTGTGTTGGAGACAAACAAGGCTAATAAAGACCCCACAGAGAACAGCATAGATGCCTAGCGTCTGAGGTGCCTCATCGGTCCTCACAGGGTTACAGCACCAGGCTCTATCGATAGCCCTCACTTCTTAGCTCTGAAGGCAGAAGTTTAGAGATGAAAGTATTGAGCAAGTCCTTGTTCTCACCACTCCTGGGTTTCCCCACCAGTAACAATGCCAGAGATTAGTTTAGGTGTCCAAGGTGCCAGCAGCAATGTCTCAGGACCAGGGGAACTCAGACACTTACCTAAATTGTCAGTTGGAACATAATCTAGCACAAACCTTGGAAGGGATCCTGACCAACCAAATCCGAATTGAAAATGCCCATATTCTTTGATTTTATAGTTCCATATCCAGGAATTGGGTTGGAAAAACACTAATGTTTGCTAGACATAGTGGCACAGACCCTGTAATCCCAGCACCCTTTGGAGAGAAACAGAAGGACCAAAACCAACCTGTGATATATAAATGTTGTCTCAAAATAAAATACTCATGTGCAAGTGCAAAGATAAGGCTGTTTGATGTATTAATAAGTTTCCTGTTACTATCACTATCACTAAATACCTGGGGCAACTAATGAAACAAGAGAAAAATGGTTACTTTGGACTCTAGTCCTCTAAGGGCCTTGTGGCTTGAATGTGAAATGTCTTAGTCTTCAGAAGGTAGCATCGTTTGAAAAGATTATGGAACTTTTAGGCTTGACAGAGCCTCGCTAGAGGAAATGAGCCACTTAGGGTAGATTTCAAAGTGTCTTTGGGGTTTGTTTTATTGTTTGTTAGTTGAGACAGGGTTTCCTCTACAAGAGCCATGGCTGTTTTGGAACTCCCTTTGTAGACCAGGCTGGTCTAGAACTCCCAGAGATCCACCTGTCTCATACCTGCCTCCCAAGTACTGGGATTAAAACTGTGAGCCACCACAATTAAGGGTTTGGTTTTTTTTCCCCCTAAAGATTTTATTTTGCTGTCTTCAGACACACCAGAAGGGGTCATTGAATCCCATTACAGATGGTTGTAAGCCACCATGTGGTTGCTGGGAATTGAACTCAGGACCTTAGGAAAAGCTCTTAACCACTGAGCCATCTTTCCAACCCAGTCTTGAAGTTGTATGATCAGTTCCTACTTCCTGTTCAATCTTGGCTTCCTGGTTAAGAATGCTGCATAAGAAGAGCAAGAGCTGTCCCTCAGGCTCCTGCCACCCTGACTTTCCTTCCGTGCCATGGTGTCCCCTCCATGATGTACTGTGAACTACAACAAATCATTCCTTCTTGGAATTGTTTCTTGTCTGGTATTTGATCACAGAGATGATTCAGGCTCTTAGGAAGGTAGTACATCACTGCAGCAGTACATGACCAAGCAAATTGCTCTCCTAAGGACTCCCCAAAGGCCTACCTCCCTAAGATGCCACAAACACCCAAAAGCACCACCCTGAAAATAAGTCTGGGGCTAAGATTGAGATTTTGGCAAATGCCATTCATCTCTGCTGTCAAAAGATGGACAATAACACAGATGTCATCCATAGAGGACCAATTAAATAAACCAGGAAGCTGAGGTGGAACAGGAAGTAGGAGCTGATCTAACCTAAGAAGACCTCTTTCTGGCTTCCATCTGCGCCTGGAGCTGACCCTGTGCTCTGTGACCCTGATCACAGCTCTCAGTTCCTGAATCCCACTGGAGAAAACTGGTCTCCCAGGAATGCTGACACATCTGAGAGCACAGATAGAACCACCACTTCTGCTCTGAGGGACCTGCCTGGAGCTCTCTGGATGAAGGAGCCCAGGTGCAGTCTGGGACAGGTTCCTTCCAGTTTTTGTGTGCGGCCAGAGCTGACCCTGTGCCAGAGCTCTCGGTACTCAAATCCCACCAGGAAAGAGCTGGTATCCTAGGAGTGCTGACACACAGACTTATAGGAGGGTCAAGCCACTGTTAGAGACAGCAAGACCAGCTAACACCAGAGATAACCAGATAGCAAGAGGCAAATGTAAGAAACTAAGAAAGAGAAATCAAGGTCACTTGGAATCTTCAGAACCCAGTTCACCCACCACAGCAAGTCCTGGATACCCCAACACACAAGAAAAGCAAGATTCTGATTTAAAATCATCTCATGATGATGTTAAAGGACTTTAAGAAGGACATAAATAACTCCCTGAGGGGCTGGGGATTTAGCTCAGTGGTAGAGCGCTTACCTAGGAAGCGCAAGGCCCTGGGTTCGGTCCCCAGCTCCGAAAAAAAGAACCAAAAAAAAAAAAAAAATAACTCCCTGAAAGAAATACGGGACAATACAAGTAAACAGGTAGAAGCTCTTAAAGAGGAAACACGAAAATCCCTTTAAGAATTACAGGAAAAAGAAAAAACCAAACAGGAGAAGGAATTGAACAAAACCATTCAGGTACTAAAAATGAAAATAGAAATAATAAAGAACTCACAAAGGAAGGGAGATAACCCTGGAGATAGACAACCTAGGAAAGAGATCAGGAGTCATAGACATAAGCATCACCAACAGAATACAAGAGATAGAGGAGAGAATCTCAGGGACAGAAGATACCATAGAAAACATCGACACAACCATCAAAGAAAATGTAAAACACAAAAAGACCATAACCCAAAACATCCAGGAAATCTAGGACACAATGAGAAGATCAAACCTAAGGATAATAGGTTTAGAAGAGAGTGAAGACTCCCAACTTAAAGGTCCAGTAAATATCTTCAACAAAATTATAGAAGAAAACTTCCCTAACCTAAAGAAAGAGATGCCCATGAACATATAAGAAGCCTACAGAACTCCAAACAGATTGGACCATAAAAGAAATTCCTCCCATCACATAATAGGCAAAACACCAAAGGCACTAAACAAAGAAAGAATCTTAAAAGTAGTAAGGGGAAAAGGTCAAGAAATATATAAAGGCAGACCTATCAGAATCATACCAGACTTCTCAGATTATGAAAACTAGAAAATCCTGGGTAGATGTCATGCAGACCCTAAGAGAACACAAATGCCAGCCCAGGCTACTATATCCAGCAAAACTCTCAATTAACATAGATGGAGAAACCAAGATATTCCACGACAAAACAAAATTTACACAATATCTTTCTACAAATCCAGCCCAACAAAGGATAATAGATGGAAAACTCCAACATAAGGAGGGAAATTACATCCTAGAAAAAGCAAGAAAGTAATCTCCTTGTGACCACACCAAAAGAAGAGAGACACACAAACATAATTCCATCTCTAACAACAAAGATGACAGAAAACAACAATCATTGGTCCCTAATATCTCTCAACATCAATGGATTCAATTCCCAGATAAAAAGACATAGATTAACAGACTTAATAAATAAACAGGACCCAACATTTTGCTGCATGCAGGAAATGCACATCAGTGACAAAGACAGACACTTCCTCAGAGTAAAAGGGCTGGGAAAAATTATTCCAAGCAAATGGTCCCAAGAAACAAGCTGGAGTAACCATTCTAATATCAAATAAAATCCACTTTCAGCCAAAAGTTATCAAAAAAGATAAGGCAGGACACTTCATACTCATCAAGGGAAAAATCCACCAAGGTGAATGAATTCTGAATATTTATGCTAAATGCAAGGGCACCCACATTCATAAAGAAACATTACTAAAACTCAAAACACACATTGTGCCTCAGACAGTAATATGGGAAGTTATGAACCAAATGGATTTAACAGATATCTATCGAACATTTCATCCTAAAACAAAAGAATATAACGTCTTCTCAGAACCTCATGGTACCTTCTCCAAAACTGACCATATAATCTATCACAAAACAGGACTCAACAGACATAAGAGGATAGAAATAATCCCATGCGTCCTATTAGATCACCATGGACTAAGGCTGTTCTTCAATAACAACAAGAAGGACAGAAACCCCACATACACATGGAGGCTGAACAATGCTCTACTCAATGATAACTTGGTCAAGGAAGAAATAAAGATTTAGCTCAGTGGTAGAGCGCTTGCCTAGCAAGCGCAAGGCCCTGGGTTCGGTCCCCAGCTCCAAAAAAAAAAAAAAAAAAAAAAAAAGAAGAAGAAGAAGAAGAAGAAGAAAAAAAAAAGAAATAAAGAAAGAAATTAAAGACTTTCTAGGGCTGGAGAGATGGCTCAGGGGTTACAAACTCTGGCTACTCTTCCAGAGGTCCTGAGTTCAATTCTCAGCAACCACATGGCGGCTCACAACCATCTGTAATGAGATATGATGTCCTTTTCTGGTGTGTGGAGGACAGCTACAGTGTATTCATATAAATAAAATAGATATTTAAAAAAAAAGACTTTCTAGAATTTAATGAAAATGAAGGCACAACATACCCAAACTTATAGGACACAATGATAGCAGTGCCAAAAGAAAAACTCATAGCTCTGAGTGCCTGCAAAAAGAAACTGGAGAGAGCATACACTAGCAACTTGACAGCACACCTAAAAGCTCTAGAACAAAAAGAAGCAAATGCACCCAAGAGGAGTAGAAGGCAGGAAATAACCAAATTCATTGCTGAAATCAACCAAGTAGACACAAAAAATAATTATACAAAGTATCAACAAAACCAGCAGCTGGTTCCTGAAGAAAATCAACAAGATAGATAAACCCTTAGCCAGACTAATTAGAGGGCACAGAGAGTATATCCAAATAAACAAAATCAGAAATAAAAAGGGAGACATAACAACAGAAACTGAAGAAATCCAAAAAAATCATCAGACCTATTGAAAGATCCCCGAAGAGAGACCCTTTCTAAAGTCTCAGGAAATTGCGGATCCCAGACACAGAGAGACCATTTTGGATGTAATAAGCAAAGGCGAGGTTTATTACGGAGATCTATTACGGGGATCTCCGTATTGACACGTATCCTGTGCAGGAGACAGAGGTGTCGACCCCGAAGCTCAAAAGTCAGGGGTTTATATAGGGAAGGCTTGGGGGTTTGGCGCGGTTACACACAATTGGCTAATTTCTGGCGCAGCTATAAGTGATTGGCTCATTTAAACATGGCAGTGAGATTACAGCACAGCAGGAGAGTATGTATTGACTAGAGCGTACAGGATCTTAGGAGCTAGGGGTGTATCAGGGTTTGAAGGACATCTGGTTAAGGTGTGACTCTGAGTAAGCTGGGGGAGGTGCCTTTCTGCCAGATGGTTTGGGTCAGTCCTGATAACTCGGGCTGGTCCCTGCATTCCTTTTCTTTATCTTTATGGTCTGTTAGTCCTAGCGGCAGGGCAGGGCTGCCTGGACTTGCTTTTCACAGTGTTTAGTCCTGAGTCTGTGAATTTTGAAACTTACTCTTTTAACTTCATATTTTTAATCCTTAAATCTGTATAATTTTCCTTTCACTATCAAAAGCCTGTATTCAACAAAAATGAAAAATCTGGATGAAATGGACAAATTCTAAACAGATATCAGGTTACCAAAGTTAAATCAGGATCAGATAGATAAACCATCTAAACAGTCCCATAACTCCTAAAGAAATAGAAGCAGTCATTAAAAGTCTTCCAACCGGGGTTGGGGATTTAGCTCAGTGGTAGAGCGCTTGCCTAGGAAGCGCAAGGCCCTGGGTTCGGTCCCCAGCTCCGAAAAAAAGAACCAAAAAAAAAAAAAAAGTCTTCCAACCAAAAAGAGCCCAGGACCAGATGCGTTCAGTGCAGAATTCTATCAGACCTTCATAGAAGACCTCAGACCAATACTGTCCAAACTATTCTATGTTGTTGTAAAAATATAAAAAATAATACAGTCTTTTATCCCGCTCTAGATACAGCACTGCGGTGCCCCAAGATATCTGCTGGATATCTTAATTCTCAGTCAGCAAAGCCTCTCACCCACTTTGCTCCATCCCATATCACACTGCCTCTCTCTGAGTCTGGCAGCAATCTTTCTACTTATCCTCTCCTTTCGTTCCAGTCTCCTCCTCTTTCTTCAAACTTTTCTCCTGCCCATCCTTCCTTCTTGTCCAATGACAGGCCTCCTTCTATCCTGTACCTGCCCTCACCTGTATTTTACAATTAAATGGGGAGAAAGTTCTGGTAAAGTCACCTGAGTCCTGAGCAGTGGCTAGGCAGCTGTCCTGGGGCAGTGGAATTAGCATCAAAATACTAATAACTCCAGGGCAAACCACAACAATTCCACAAAATAGAATCAGAAGGAACACTACCCAATTCCTTCTATGGAGCCACAATTACACTTACACCTAAACCACACAAAGACCCAATAAAGAGAACTTAGACAAATTTCCCTTATGACTATTAATGCTAAAATACTCAATAAGATTCTTGCAAACTGAATCCAAGAATACATCAAAATGATCATCTGTCATGATCATATAGGCTTCATTCCATAGATGCAAGGATGCTTCAATATACAGAAATCTATCAATGTAATCTACTATATAAACACACTCAAGGGAAAAAAAAACTACATGATATTTCATTAGATGCTGAGGAAGCATTGGACAAGATTCAACACCCCTTCATGATAAAAGGAATTCAAGGCCCATACCTAAACCTAGTAAAAATAATATACCACAAACCAGTAGCCAACATCAAGCTAAATGGAGAGAAACTTACAATCCCACTAAAATCAGGGACTAGACAAGGCTGCCCACTCTTTCCCTATCTATTCAATACAGTTCTCGAAGTCTTAGCCAGAGCAATCAGACAGCAAAAGGAGGTCAGAGGGATACAAATTGGAAGTGAAGAAATCAAAATATCACTATTTGCAGATGATATGATAGTGTACTTAAGTGATCCCAAAAATTTCACCAGAGAACTACTAAAGCTGCTAAACAACTTCAGCAAAGTGGCTGGATATAAAATAAACTCAAATCAGTAGCCTTCCTCTACTTAAAGGATAAGGCTGAGAAAGAAATTAGGAAAACGACACCCTTCACAATAGTCACAAATAATATAAAATACCTCGGTGTGACTCTAACCAAGCAAGTGAAAGATCTGTATGACAAGAACAACAAGTCTCTGAAGAAAGAAATTGAAGAAGATCTCAGAAGATGGAAAGATCTCCCCTGCTCAAGGATTGGCAGGATTAATATAGTAAAAATGGGGGGCTGGGGATTTAGCTCAGTGGTAGAGCGCTTGCCTAGGAAGCGCAAGGCCCTGGGTTCGGTCCCCAGCTCCGGAAAAAAAAGAACCAAAAAAAAAAAAAATATAGTAAAAATGGCCATCTTACCGAAAGTAATCTATAGATTCAATGCAATCCCCGTCAAAATTCCAAGTCAATTCTTCACAGAGTCAGAAAGAGCAATTTACAAATTCATTTGGAGTAACAAGAACAACAACAAAACAGTGAAAACTATCCTCAACAATAAAAGAACTTCTGGGGGAAACACCATCCCTGACCTCAAGCAGTATTATAGAGCTATAGTGATAAAAACAAACAAACAAAAAACCCTGTATGGTATTGGTACAGAGACAGGCAGGTAGATCAGTGGAATAGAATTGAACACCCAGAAATGAACCCACACACTATGGTCACTTGATCTTTGACAAAGGAGCTAAAACCATCAGTGGGAAAAAGACAGCATTTTCAACAAATGGTGCTGGTGTAACTGTCAGTCAGCACGTAGAAGAATGCAGATCAATCCATTCTTATCTCCTTGTACAAAGATCAAGTCCAAGTGGATCTTGGACCTCCACATAAGACCACATACACTGAAACGTATAGAAGAGAAAGTGTGCAAGAGCCTTGAACACATGGGCACAGGGGAAAATTTCCTGAACAGAAGAACACCAATAGCTTAGGCTCTTAGATCAAGAATCGACAAATGGGACCTCAAAAAAGTTCCAAAGCTTCTGTAAGGCAAAAAACACTGTCAATAGGACAAAATGGCAACTAACAGATTGGGAAAAGATCTTTACCAGTCCTACACCCGATAGAGGGCTGATAATCCAATACATACAAAGAACTCAAGAAGTTAGATTCTAGAGAATCAAATAATTCTTTTTTTAAAAAAAAAAATGGGGGGTTGGGGATTTAGCTCAGAGGTAGAGTGCTTGCCTAGCAAGTGCAAGGCACTGGGTTCGGTCCCCAGCTCAAAAAAAAAATGGGGTACAGAGCTAAACAAAGATTCTCAGCTGAGGAATGTCTGAGAAGCACCTAAAGAAACGTTCAGCATCCTTAGTCATCAGGGAAATGCAAATCAAAACAATCCTGATATTCCACCTCACACCAGTGAGAATGGCTAAGATAAAAAACTCAGGTGACAGTAGATGTTGGCAAGGATGTGGAGAAAAAAGAACACTCCTCCATTGTTGGTGGGATTGCAAGCTGGTATAACCACTTTAGAAATCAGTTTGGTGGTTCCTCAAAAAATTGGACATGGGGCTGGGGATTTAGCTCAGTGGTAGAGCGCTTACCTAGGAAGCGCAAGGTCCTGGGTTCGGTCCCCAGCTCCGAAAAAAAAAAAATTGGACATATGCTAACTGAGGATCCAGCTATACCACTCCTGGGCATATACCCAAAAGATGCTCCAATATATAACAAGAATACATGCTCCACTATGTTCACAGAAGCCTTATTTATAATAGCCAGAAGCTGGAAAGAGCTCAGATGTCCTTCAACAGAGGAATGGATACAGAAAATGTTGTACATTTTACACAATGGAGTACTACTCAACTATCAAAAACAAGGACTTCATTAAATTCTTAGGCAAATGGATGGAACTAGAAAATATCTTGAGTGAGGTAACCCAGACATAAAAGAACACACATGACATGAACTCACTGATAAGAGGATATTAGCCCAAAAGCTCAGAATACCCAAAATACAATTCACAAACTACATGAAGCTCAAGAAGAAGGAAGACCAAAGTGTGGATGCTTCAGACCTTCTTAGAAGGGGAAACAAAAGTACCCACAGGAGGAAATATGGAGACAACATGTGGAGCAGGATTGAAGAAAGGCCATTCAGAGACGGCCCTACATGGGGATGCATCCCATATACAGACACCAAACCCAGACAATATTGCAGATACCAAAAAGTGTGTGCTGACAGCAGCCTGAAATAGCTGTCTCCTGAGAGGCTTTGCCTGAGCTTGACAAATACAGAGGCAGATGCTCTCAACCAACCACTGAACTGAGAATGGGGTCCCCAATGGAGGAGTTAGAGAAAGTCTGAAGTAGCTGAAGGGGTTTGCAACCCCATAAGAAGAACAATAATATCAGCCAACCAGACCCCCCCACTTTTCCTCCCCCACATGCACGCGCATGCTCCCAGGGACTAAACCACCATCCCAACAGAACACAGGGATGAACTTATGGCTCCATCTGCATATGTAGCAGAGGATGGCCTGGTCAGACATCAATGGGAGGAGAGACCTGTCAAGGCTTGACATTCCCAGTGTAGGGGAACATCAGGGAAGGGAGATGGAAGGGAGTGGGTGGGTCGGTGAGGGAGCACCCTTATAGAAACCGAGGTGGGGATGGGATAGGGGGTTTCTGGAGGGGAAACTGGGAAAGGAGATAACATTTAAAACATATATTAAAAAAAATAAAAATAAAAAACCCATGAAAATTCCTGCTTTCTGATTCCAGAAAACAAACAAACAAACACGCAAACAAACGAACCCCTAAGACTTCACTAGTTGTGGTGGCCCATACCTTTGGACATGGTAAGTCCAAAAAATGGAGTAATGAGCAGTTCTCAAAAATTAACCAGGGGCTGAGCATGGTGGCACGTGCCTTTAATCCCAGCACTCAGGGGCAGAAATAGGCCGATCTCAGTGAGTTCAAGGACAGCCAAAGCTACCTATGGAAACGCTGTCTCAAAGAAGAAAACAAGCAGATCTGGGTGCCCCCATTTAGAGCAGACTCTGAGACTTTAAGTATGTGTGTTTGTATATACATGTGTGTAAGTATGTATATATATACATGTGTGTACGACTATGATGACATAATCACTGAGACTTTTAAGTATGTGTGTGTGTATATACATGTGTGTAAGTATGTATATATATACATGTGTGTACGACTATGATGACATAATCACTGAGATTTTATATGCAGCGTATTACACAAAAGCCACACGGCTAACCACTCTGGTGACATGCTACCGTTTATATGTACGTTCCTACAGGGCACATCTCTGGAAGTAGAGAGAACAACAGTCTACCTTTGAGAATAGGAATTAGGATGACCCAGGCTGAGGAAAATACTTTTTACTGCAACATTTTGTATACTTTTTTGAGGAGGAGGAGGAGCGGTGACCCTGTAGGAGGACCAACAGTCTCAATAACCTGGACCTCCAAGATCTTTCAGACACTGGACCACCAGTCAGGCAGCATACACCAGTTGATATGAAGCTCCAACACACATACAGCAGAGGACTCCCTGGTCTGTGTTCAGTCAGAGAAGATGCACCTAACTCTCAAGAGACTGGAGGCCCCAGGGAGTTTAGAGGTCTGGTGGGCAGGCGGTGGGGGCAGGGGCAACCTTGTGGAGAGGGTGGAGAGGGGAGTGGGGAGGAGGTATGGGATGGGGAACAGTCAGAAGGTGGACTGGGATAAAATCTGGATTGTTAAAAAATAATTTAAATAAAATTAAAAACCATATGCATGAATTATTTAAACTCATAATGCCTCCAACCTTTGGAGCACTAGGCATAATCCATCTAAGTAAAAACACTCCGCACAGGGGATAAAAATTAATAAATCTGTTTTAAAAGAAAAAATAATGAACAGGGGGGTGATTTTTGCTAAGTGGCAACTTTACAAATTGCAAATTTCCTTAAAGACTGGGCTTCTTTTGTCTTTTTTTTTTTTTTTTTTTTTTTTTTTTGGTTCTTTTTTTCGGAGCTGGGGACCGAACCCAGGGCCTTGCGCTTCCTAGGTAAGTGCTCTACCACTGAGCTAAATCCCCAGCCCCTCTTTTGTCTTTTTTAACCCTTTGATAAAATGAGTTTTATCTCATTACAGTTCTGGTGGGTAGAATTGTTTCTTTACGCTGTTACTCTGTTCTCCTTGTTCCAACATTTGAGTAGAAGCCGGAGACAGCCTTGGCTATTCTTCCGTAGGTGCTGACTACCTAGCTTTTGAGATAAGATCTCTCACTGCCTTGGGGCTTATTAAGTAGACAGGGCTGGTTAACCAATTAGCCCAAGAAACCTACCTGTCTCTGCCTCTGATATATCCCGGAAGTACAAGTACCATTGCCCAGCTTTTCTTTGTTCTTGGAAAGCAGACTCGGTTTCTTGTTACTAGAGGACTATCCTCCAGTCAAAAGAGCCATTATCACTACAAGATCAGCTGTGCCTGCTCGTGGCAGACCACCGTAGCAGGGCTTGTTGGATGATAGATAAGGAGTGGGAAAGATCACTGGACTCTCACCTGAGAATCCAGACATTCCTCTCAATGGTGTCAGCTTTAATTACATACAGCCTCGGGGTCTCAGGGACTCGCTAGGGTAGATAAGCTAGGGAAGGCTGGTAGGGGCTCCGTCTATGTGGCCATTGGGAAGACATCCTTCATGTTCCAAAACAGACCTTGCACGGGGCGTGCTCTAGGATTACCCACACTCTGGCCCATCGCCCCTCACCCACACTCTGTTCAGGAGTCCTAATAAGTTCATTGGTTCTCCAGAGTGAACATTGCCGGAATCCTACTTCGGTTTGTCCTTGGGAGAAGAGAGTAAAGGATTACATTGCCTCTGGGAGAAAATTCTCAGAACAATCCTGGGCCAAGCGTGTTGCTGACTGAACTATTGCACCCATCCTACACTCAAATCTTGGGCGAATCTTTTGCAAGTTTTATAAAAAGAAAGCTTTAAAAAATATATTACGGGAGAAAGGCTACATTGAATATATAGGATTCTGTGGCCATGAATATAAACTTAGTCTGGAAATGGGGGGGCGGGGGCGGAGGGATGTCTTCAGGCTAAGAAAGCCAGGAAGAAGTAATTTGGAAGCTGAAGTATCTAAAAGCTAAAAAGGTGCTAGATCCCACTGTGAACAGGATGGAGAAGCATGCAATCTAGAGAGCAACCTGGAGGTTGTGGAAACCATCCCCGTGGACAGTTAAGATAGCGATACCACGGGGCTGGGGATTTAGCTCAGTGGTAGAGCGCTTGCCTAGCAAGTGCAAGGCCCTGGGTTCGGTCCCCAGCTCCGGGAAAAAAAAAAAAAAAAAAAAAAAGAAAAAAAAAAGATAGAGATACCACGTGTTCGAAGAGAAATGGAAGGAAATTGTTTTTTGGAATGATAGAGTGGGGGGAAAAACTCTAATAATTCTAAATAATCTTGAAATAAAAAACAATAATTTTAATCGTTACAATAATTTTAACATAAATATTGCAATAATATTAAATGTTACACAGAAGCATTTAAGTAGCTCATCTATAGCTTTAGGATAATACATTCCACTAGACACACACACCATCTTATTGTGAAAAAAAAAATTGGCCTGTGGCAAACTTGTCTGTGCTTTAGCTCCCTCATCTGTAAAGTAGATGGTAATAGCATCTCTCCGATCACTCGCTGAATCCATGCCCTGCAGCAAGGGTTTGAAACAGTGCTTGGCAAACGCTCCTTAAAATCTGGTTATGCAGCTGGGCAATGGTGGTGCATGCCTTTAATCCCTGCACTCAGGAGGCAGAGGCAGAGGCAGAGGCAATCAGAGCTGTGAGTTTGAGACCAGCCTGGTCCTCAGGGAGAGTTCTAGGACAGTCATAGTTACACAGAGAAACCCCATCTTGAAAAAGAAAAGTGGTTATGAAAATTATATTAACATAGAACAAACATTGTTGTTATTTCTATTGGAAAATGTTTTGAATAATATACCTTTATTTCTTCGGAGGGTATAGATTAATAATAGAACACATGTTTAGCATATGTGAGGCTCTACATTCAATCTCTGGCATAAAAGAATAAAAATGAATGAATGAATTAACTTTTTATTGAAGCCTAATAATTACATGTGAATGGGTACAGTATCACATCTGATACATTATATCATGTGTGGTGATTGGATCAGAACAAAATAATATGTATCACCTTTGATGCTTATTATGCCTTTGCATTGGAAATATTAAAAATATCTTTTACTTGATACTTTGAAATATTAAGTTATCACTGCCTGCTAGTTATCTTTTTATGTGCTCTAAAATGATGAAATTATACCATAGGGACTTTCCCAACTACTTCAAAGCTCAGCTGTCTCCCCATTGTTCTGTGAGCTTTCACTAGCACAAGCCCCGACTGCCACACTGAGGCCTAACAACACCTAGTACTGTAGATTTGCTGAGCCGTTCATTTCTACAGAGAATGACAATACACATAGTTTGGGAACAGCACAGACCCTAGTTCTGTGTGTTGGAAGAAACACACTCTGCACTGTGGCTCACACACATTTCTCATTGGCAAACAAAAACCTAAAGGACCCCAACCATCAATCTAGAACAGACCATTGAATGGGCATTCCTCTGGGTGCCTTCGCAGGAACCATGAATTCCTGCAGGACAAGAACTGGTTCTGCTCATCTCAGTCCCCAGGCCAACAAAAAACGGGGACTTAAAAGAACTCATTGTACAAATAAGAAACATTCTATATTATTAGACACTATTTGTTTTTAATTGAATTTTATTATGAAACCATTATTAAAAGTTAATGCTGCAAATAATACATAAAATGTTCAAATCATGTAACATTATGTTACATGTGAAGGAGTCAACTGAAAAAAAGATTCTCCTTGACTTTTAGAGCACTATTTACCCAATATTTCCTTTATGTATGTAAAAGTAATAATAACTACAAAGGTTTATGTGTCATGATTGCTCAGGGTCAGAAGCTGTGGAATTAGCTAGATCTACATTTGAGTCCGTCCATCATTTGCTGCTGTGGCCTTGAGAAAGTCACTTAAACTCTTTTTGCCTCAAATTTCTTAGGGAAATTAAGATAATGATCAACTATATCCCACAATTTACTAGAAAAGCCAATACACATAAGGACTTAGGATGGTCCTAAATACATACATAATTCAATGAAGGTTAGCAGTTGCATATGCTTAGCATCTGCTTTTTTAAAGATTTATTTATTTTTATTTTATGTGTATAGGTATTTTGCTTGCATGTATATCTGGGCACCATGTCTATGCAGTGCCCCCCTAACCCTGGACTGTAGCTATAACTGGTGGCCTCTTGGTAGACCAGACTGTCCTTGAACTCAGAGATCTGCCTGCCTCTGCCTCCAGAGTGCTGGGACTAAAGGTGTGAGCCACCACTCTCAGGCTTCATTTTTCTTGATTTGGATAATCACCTCAGGTCTTATTTGCTTAAGTCAGTCGCCTTACTGCTCTATCTAGGATTAGAGAAGTATAAGGCTTCATTCTCAAGGTGTGATCTCATGAGATTAGCATATCAATACGAACGTCTTTGGGACCGGAAAGAATTACAGATTAGGGGCTGGAGAGATGGCTCTGCAGGTAAGAGCACTAATTGTTCTTCCTGAGTTCAATTCCCAGCAACCCCATGATGGCTCACAATCGTCTATAATTGGAACGGCTGCCCTCTTTTGGAGTGTCTGAAGATAGCAACAGCGTACTCATATACATAAAGAGAGAATTAAAAAAAAAGAATTACAGATTATCATATCCTGACTTAAGTTTGTATTGCTGTGATAAATACATTGACCAAAAGCAACTTGAAGGAGAAAAGTTCTGTTTGGCTAAGCAGCACCATCTTGGAGAGTTAAACGTGATCCCTTGTAAAATGATTATTTACCACCTCTCATGGAAAGCCTTCAAGGAACCATCACCCGAGTCTCTGTCCCCTCTCTGTAACCTGTTATATACAACTTTGCCTTAATTGCATCCGGCCTGAGGGTGGGATAAGTACTAGATTATATAGTCTGAGGGGATCCATCTGTGTGGCTACTGGGAAGCCTTCATTTCTGTTGAGAAAAGGCTTTCCAGGTATGGCCTGTTGAGGGATGAAGCACTTACACCCCTGTAAGTAGCCACTCACCTGCATTCTGCTCTGTAAAGGAACCTAATAAACTCATTGGTTCCCCAGAGTGAACTTTGGTGGAATGATGTCTTGATTTATATTGGGACCTTAGGAAAAGGGGTAGATATTGCTCACACCTCCCACTGGGAAAGAATTTTTAACACAGGCTTACTGGTTATGGTCCATCATCAGGGAAAGCCAAGGGATGATGCTAGAGGCAGGAACTGAAGCAGAAGCCACAGATCCTGGCTTCCTCAGCCTGTGCGCTTACACCACCCAGGACCACCGAGTTAGCTGGCAATCCTCACATGGATTATCACTCACGAAAATGCCACACAGACTTGCCTACAGGCTAATCTGATGGAGGTAAGAGGCCAAATCTTTTAAGTTCAGACTCCATTTTAGAGAACCTGACCTACCTAAGTTTGAACTCAGACAAACTAACAGGTGGTACCTAACATTGTTTCCAACAAAACCGGAGCCTAGCTCTACCACCAAAACTGTCCTGTGTGATGGTGGTGCGCTGGGGAACCCCAACTAGCTCGAACGAAAAGGCCCTACTGTGATTGCATCAGATCAGCTCCTGTCTGTTTTGGGGGATCACTCAGGCTTCCCTGGCACTACAGAGGGAGTTCCTCACTTGAGACTCCCTCTTCCCAGATATGTGTCCCTCTGCACAACAGTGCACATCTGGTCCCAGATGTACTGAATGAGTGGCTCTGCAGATGACCTGGGTTTTAACAGCTCTGAGCAAAAATTCATATGCACACCCGATTTGCAGGTCCCACTCTTCTCCTCCCTAAAATGGGGACACATTCTCTTTTTTTTTCCTCTTTCTGTTTCATTTTGTTTTCAAGACAGAGTTCCTCTGGGTGGCCCTAGCTGTCCTGGAACTCATTCTGTAGAGCAGGGTGGCCTTGGAATGCTGGGATTAAAGGCACACCCACCACTAAGCAGTGTCCTAGGTATTTTTAGTCCAATTCAAGGTTAGTTAGGTTTGACCCGGAACAAGTGACTAAGGTAAATGTTTTACATACCAAAGCAGACCCGGCCTCTAGGTTCTCCCTAGAGCAACCCTCAGTCCCTCCCTACATTGCATACCCTTCCCCCAACCCTAACTTTCCAGCCCAGAGGCTGGGCTGCTCTTCCCAGAGAAGCTCCTTCCTATATAATCCAGATATTTTGGTCTCTCTCCCTCTTCTGTTACTCAGAACTCAGTTACTCTGTTACTCAGTCTGTTGCTCTACAAACTTAGTCTTCCCAGGTCTTTCCCAGGATCCCGTGCTCAAGAACCACTCCATTGAGGTACTGGGTGTCTGTCTTCAGTACTCCTTCATCTCAGAAGTCCTCCTTAAACCATATCCTGGTCCTATTGTCTCTGCCCTCCTTAGCCCACTCCCACCCTCAGCTCACCCTCTCACAATCCCACAGTGTGGCCTAGAGCAGCCCTCTAGACTTCTCTTCACCCTTTCCTCTTCTAGTCACCACCCCCAACCCACACTCTTTCTCTATAAGCCAGAACCCCCTACTTTCCCATGGAACCAGACCCAGGGTTGGGGTGTTCTCCTGAAGTGTGAGCATGGGGAAGAGGGCTAGACTCCCAGCTCCACCCTCAACTGTCAGCCCGCTCACTTTGGTGGGTGTGGCAGTTCTTAGCATAACTGAGCTTCAGCCTTCTTACCAGAAAGGAGAGGCTTTATGTGCAAGACCAGCTGCTCAGATCACATCAGTAAGACCCAAGTCTACCATGGCCTCTGCCCTTGCTTCACTGTGAGTCCCACACACAACACCACTGACTTCCTTGTGCTCTCCCATCTCAGGGACTTTGCATTTGTTCTCCTATCTGATATGTTTATAAATATGTATGTTTATATATGTGTATATATGTATATATATTCACATCCCAAATGCTGTCTCCTCTCCCAGTCCCCCCTTACCTTTGCCTCTGAGAGGGCATCCCTCCTCCCTGCAGGATAATCAAGCCCCTGCAGGGTTCAGTGCATCCTTTTCCACTGAGGCCAGACAGGGTAACCCTCTGCTATGTATGTGCCAGGGTCCTCGGACCTGCCACTGTCTGCTCTTTGGTGGCTCAGTCTCTGGGAGCTCTCAAGGTTCAGGTTAGCTGACACTGTTGGTCTTCCTGTGGAGTTGCTGTCTCCTTGAGAACTTTCAATCCTTCCCCTAACCCTTCCATGGGGATTCCCAACGTTCATCCAATGTGTGTGGCTATCAGCATCTATCTCAGTCAGCTGCTAGGTAGAGCCTCTCAGAGGGCTGCTATGCTAGGCTCCTGTCTCCGTTAGTTATCCCAGGTGGACCACCTAGGGGCAGAATACTTTCTTAGAGATACATTTGGTTATTCTGTTACAGGAATCAAACCCTTATTCAATGATTCCAGCATCACAGAGGTTTTCCAAACCATCCATTCTAAAATGTTACCTTGTCCCAACCCCTAGCACCACCTTGCTAAAGCCAGGAAGGGTATAAAGAGCCTAGGGCCTCAGTTCCAAACCTCATTAAAGAATTTTCACCTTCGTTTTCATTGTCTGTAAAAATGGGCTGGTGATAGAAACCACCTCTCTGCAATGTCATAAATCTTCTATGTCAGTTTCATAAATGCTCATAAATGTTAGCATCAGGCATAACAATAGTTATATTTGTAATTTGAGCAAATTAAAAAGAAATGAAGTACTCTAACAGCTGCAGAAAACTCACACCCATAGTTCTTCTAGAGCTTCTTGCTCTCTCTCTCCAAATTCAGGTGAGGACAGTAGCAAGGAGGATAGAGGTTCTTGACTTTTTCTCAGACTATGGACCTAAGGGTGGGAGGAGTGGAGCTAGGATATACCACACAGTGCTCTGTCCTCAGAAACTTCTTTAAAACACAAATCTTAGCCAGGTATGGTGGAGCAAGTCTTTAATCCCAGCACTTGGGAGGCAGAGGCAGGCAGATCTGTGGGTCTGAGGTCACAGGACAGCCAGGACTACATAGAGAAATGCTGTCTTAAAACAGAAAACCCCCAAACAAAAACCCACAAATCTTCATGATTGAGGGGCTTTTGTTTTTCAGCTTCTAATTGAATTTTATTGTAGTACAATTCACAGATCCCATCATCCTTGTGCCACTTGGCAGTCAACCATTCGCATTCTGGAACCGAAGGCTGGTGGCTACATTTTACATTATTGGAATCATACAGTATGTAGCATTCTCCCTACTTCCTCCATTTTTAGAGCTTTTTAGAGGTGAGGCAGAAAGGTGGCTATAAACAAAACCCATACAAGGACACAATTTGAGATATTCTTTTAAAACATTTTTTTACAGTTTATTTTTACGTTTATGTACGTTGATGTTCTGCCTGCTTGTCTGTCTGTGTGAGGGTGTCAGATCCCCTGGAACTGGAGTTACAGATAATTGTGAGCTGCTATGGAGATGCTGAGAACTGAACCTGGGCCCTTTGGAAGAACAGCTAGTGCTTTTAACCACTGAGCCACCTCTCTAACCCCAATTTGAGGTATTCTAGCATTTCCCACTAAAACTATCACCACATAAGAATAATGAACATTATTTTTCAACCCAAAAAGGTTTGCCTGTTTTCCTTCATCCCCTCTCTAGTATAAATTAGGCTGTATTTCTTTCCCCAGTGGTGTAGGAGTCACCTAGCACATGTTCTTTTGTGCCTGGGTTCTTTCACTCAGCATTTTTTTTTAATTCGTCCATGCTATAGAGTCTCAGTTCCCCTTTTGTTCCCATTATCTGGAAGTGACACATCTGTCTATTTGATAAACATAGTAGTACCTTCCAGCTCCTGGACTCTCATGGGAAGAGCTACTATAGTTTTATAGAAGAGTCTATTTGTGAATCTAAGTTTATTTTGTGTAAACACCGAGCCTGGGAATAGCTAGGTCACATGCAAACATACACATTTGACTTTGGAAGAAGCTGTTTATCTTTCAAGGATGTCATAACTACTCTTTGTCAATCTCTATGCCAGGAAGATAGAAAACGCTCATGAACGTTAGCTATTAAGCATAAAAGTAAGTGAAGGTTACTTTAGTAGTTTAAGCAAGTCCAAAGTAGACAATAAGATGTGAATTCAGGATTTATTGGGTAATTCAACAGCTACAGGGGACTCATACCTTTGAGCCTCTGGTGTTCATCACTGAAGTCTGTAGGATTGTGGGTACTAGAGTAGAGGGTAGGGGATAACTTTGTATAGTTGGTTCTCTATCCACTTTTTGTCAGCTCAGGGGAATGAAATCAAGTCAACAGGTTCACTTGGCAAGTGGCTCGGCCACTGAGCCATCACCCAGGCTGTTTCACATTCTAATAGTCTCTTTAATTGACTACAGTTTAGCAGCAGTCTTGGCCTATGGTGTCACTTCTGTACTTGCTACTAAGCAGATTATGGCCTTACCTCAAAATCATGTTTGAAGCTATAACCCCCAATAAGTTAGTAACAATGTTTGCAGATAACCCCTTTAAAGACATTTAAGTTGTTTAAGTTGTTAGGTTGGGTATGGTGGTGCATACCTTTAATCCTAGCACTTGGGTGACAGAGACAGGCAGATCCCTGAGTTCAAGGCCAGCTTGGTCTACTGATCGAGTTCCAAGACAGCCAAGACTACATAGAGAAAACCTGTTTCAAAAAAAAAAAAAAAAAAAAAAAGAATCCAACAACAAAGAAGTAAAGGAGTTTAAGTTAAAAACAAGGCTGTTGGAATTCTTATCCAATAGGATGGATACTGAGGACTGCTATATTGGACTAGAAGAGAAAGGAAAGGACAATCGGTAAAACCTGAAGTGGCATATTAAATAAAAGCATGCTATTGTTAAAGTTCCTGTTTTGTATTGTAATTGAGATTGTGTGAGAAAGTACCTTTGTCTTCAGGAATACATACACACATATGATATAAATCTAAAAGGATTTATAAAAGCATACATACATATACAACAAGTACACATGCATATATATGTATACATATATATATGTAAAACAAGAGAAAATAGCAAAACAATATAAATCTAGCCAAAAAGGGGGAGACTTCTCTACTATTCTTACACTTTGTGTGTATACTTGACCATTTACATACAAAAAAGCTATAGAAATCCCAGAAACTCTTGTTTATTGTTTTACATTATATTTAATCTATCCTGTGTGCTTTTAACACTGTTCTGTTCTAGTACTTTAGTTGTGAAAAGTCTACGAAGACGCAAAGTTGATTGATTGTCTCTTCCAGGGGCAAAGAATCACAATTAAGGCAAAGGCTGTCAAGTCCACAACTTTTCCCCTAGACATAAAACAGTGTGTAGCAGAAACTCAACCTTCAATATCAGCTAACAAAATACTGGGCACCTTCTAGGCATTGGAGTACAAAGCAGGGCACAAAATACTTAAAAATCCACGCCCAAGGGCCGGGGATGAAGCTTAGTAAAGTGCCTGTCTGATATGCACAAAGCCCTTGGTTTGATTCCTAGCCCTGTACAAACAAATAGGGAGTATAAACCCGGTGTGGTGGTGCCCGCCTTTAATCTCATTACTCAGGAGAGGAAGGCAAGAGGAAAAGTTCAAGATCATTCTTAACTACATAGCCATTGTGCTCCCTCCCACTACAATGGGCGGCCGGGGTGAAGAGTATCAAAATCCAAGCCCAAAGCAGCTTATATCAGGCACTCAATTAGCCAGCCATCATATTTCATTTGGGCCTTTGCAACCTGGGAAGTGAGGACCACCGGGTTTGGCAAAGAAGGATATTGAGGATTATGTGCGGCTGAGATCATTGGGGTCATTAGTGGGCGTGGGGATTAGCATTCTAACCCGGGTCTCAGCTGGTGAATCAATTACACCTAAGCCATTCACCCAATCAGCATCAAGTGCCGACTGCGGGCTTGTAGGTACCATGCAGGTCAAGTCCGGAAAGGCGTTAGCGGAGCGCACACGACTCGCGAAGGCCCTCTGTACAAATCGCGGGATTTTGGCGCGCTCTTTTTGTTGGCTGGGTGTTCTCGCCAGTGATTGGTTCCGGGCTGTCGCGGCTGCTGGGTCTACCTCGGCTGTAGAGAGGCGGCGCAGCTCTTCGCTGGCCTCCTGGGGGATGGGCCACCAGGAATCTCCACTGACCAAAGTAGCGGCGGGAGGTGCAGCTTACATAAAGAGGTTACGTAAAGTGCTCAGCTGGCGCGAACTCGAGGACAGCCACGGGAACCTGGAAGCCGAGGCCTCCCCCGGGAGCGCTGCTGTCATCTCAGGAGCAGCGCCGCGACCTGCTACACGTCCAACCAGGCTCCCCGCCTCGCGCCCTACTCGGCTCTGCAGACAACCCGGGCTCGGAACGGATCATCCTCCGGCGCGGGCTCCAAGGGGGAACCGGTCCGCCCGGAAGAGGAACAGCGCCGGCCAGGTAAGAGCGAGTGGAGGAGGAAGGGCCGAAGCGGGATCCCCAGCACCCCACAGCACTCCGGGAGGGTCATGGAGGCCTCGGCTTGTCGTCCTCGGAAGCCGAACCTTTAGCCAGTTTCCCTTCACCCGTTGTCCCCAGGGGCTTCGGTCGTCCCACGGGCTCGGCTAGGTTTAATTCACAGGCCTGTTTACACCGGGAGAAGTCTGGGTAGGACGCGGAGAGGGGCTGTTGGGAGGGGGCTAAGTCCCAGGAAAGTCTAAGCCGGCCTTGTCTCTCTTAAGACGGTTGTCTTGAATGGTGAAGGTCCCTACTGCTTTATTTTTTCCTACTCTTGACGGATAAATCAGTGGAGAGAGGGAACGGTTTGTGCTTCGGTTTCCGGTCCTCCCTCGGTACTTCCCGGTGGTTCCGTCTTTCCCGCTTTCCTTTCCCTTCCCCCGTTCAATTCGGGACCGTAGCTCCTTCTTAAAGGGGCCGCGACTGGCGGCGGAGGTGGGACGCCGCACGCTTTAAGTTCCTCCTCTACTCCTCTCGGCCTAGTGGTTTTAACTGATTCTTTCGCTCTTAGATCACAATCCAAGGTACCGCTCCTCCGCATCTCCGGGCTAGACGGAGGGATGAGGCAGGGGGGGCCCGGGCGGCGCCGTTGCTGCTCCCCCCGCCCCCCGCAGCCATGGAAACGGGGAAAGAGAACGGAGCCCGCAGAAGGACAAAAAGCCCGGAGCGGAAAAGGCGAAGCCCAGTGCAGCGGGTACTCTGCGAGAAGCTGAGGCCGGTGGCCGAGGCCAAGGATCCGGCTATGGCCGAGGTCCCGGGCGAGGCCTTCCTGGCCCGGCGGCGGCCGGATGGCGGCGGCGGGGATGTTCCTGCACGGCCGCGCTACAGCCTGTTGGCGGAGATCGGGCGCGGCAGCTACGGCGTGGTTTATGAGGCTGTGGCTGGGCGCAGTGGGGCCAAGGTGGCAGTCAAGAAGATCCGCTGCGACGCTCCTGAGAACGTGGAGTTGGCCCTAGCTGAATTTTGGGCCCTAACAAGCCTCAAGCGGCGTCACCAGAATATCGTGCAGTTTGAGGAGTGTGTCCTACAGCGCAATGGGTTAGCCCAGCGTATGAGTCACGGCAACAAGAACTCACAGCTTTACCTGCGCCTGGTGGAGACCTCGCTCAAAGGTAGACTACAGCAGGCAGTCCCGCCCTTTCCTGGACCCCCTCATTCTCAGAACCTCTCAGCTCTAATAACTGTCTCTGGCTCACTTAGGTTCTTGCCCCGGCTTTGGGACCTTTCTTTCAATGCTGCAAAATCAGTCTGTTCCCCAAACACTAGCTGGCATTCCATAACAAGCTCACTAGTGCTAACCTTTATCTTTTAAAGTACTCAACCATTAGGTGTGAGCCATAATTACAAGTCTAGCATTTTAGATGGACGAAGAGTAGTCCTGGTGGGATTCAAAGTTGTTGGTAGAACTGCAGAAGCCCCCTCATGCCTCTTTCTCTTCAGAACATAAAGGGGAAAAAAGGAGCAGACCCATCCCTGCGGTCTCCTTTTCTGATTTCTAGTTTCTTCCAACTCTATTCCCAAACCTTGTCTCCAAATGTGAAGTTTCCTCTGAGAACCCAGCCCTTCACCTGAGGGCAGACAGTTATTTAGTTGGTTCTTGGCTTAGTCCCTGAGGCATGCATAGCTCACACAGAGTAATAACCCCCACAGGTGGGCCAAGAGTTGTCACATAAAACGAGTTACATCTTTTCCTGCCACGGTACAATCTCAGTTGTTTTTTTATAACCTTTGGGGCTGTCTGAGAAGTGATTTTGCAGAAAATGGGGCTCTATGAGGCCAAACACTTTGCCTTCCTGGGTGAACTAGCCCACTGCCTCTCTCCTCTAGCAGAAGTCTGAGGCTTCCTGGGGCAGAGAAGAGGCCATGGGAAAAATGGACAATCGGACAGTCTTCCAGGTGTGATGCTGTCTTCCCTACCTGAGGTTGAGCTTAGCAGGATGGGTGGGACTTAGGACTAGATTTCCTAAAATCTTTTTAGAGCATCTGTCAGATTTTATTGTAAGGTCCCAAGAGAATCCTTGCAGAGTTTGGAATTCCTTTAACAATGGATTGGATAGCGTGATGGAGTTCTCTGGGGGCCTTTCCCATCTTGCTTGTCCATTCTGAAAAGGCCATCAATTCCAGGAGGATGGGGACTTGAGGATCGCCTTCTTTGCCTTCAGTCTCTTCACGTTCTCAGTCCTTTTCCACACACATTTCTCAACGGCAATGAGTGGGACATCTTAGTGAATGTTTCTGTGGTCATGTTTCAGTACTACCTTGGACTACATGAATTTGCATTGCCAAACAATATCTTCTAACCTCGCTCATTGCTGCTGCCAGCTTAAAACTTGAACTTCAGCTAACAGCCCCTATTAATTCTTCTAGCATACAAAAACTTTGTTCACGGATAACATTTTAAAAAGAATTTTACAGTAAATGGTGGCAGGATAGCAAGTGTTTAACACCCTGGAGTTTGGGACTTAATGAGGTCCTGGCTTGTGCATGCTGGGATGTCAGCAGTATTCCATAAGGACCCAACTGCCTCTTTAAGTTCAGCCGCTTTGGACCTAGAGGTCTGTAGCTTCTCAAACTTTGACTGTGGAATACACTTCCTGTATGGCTGGGAACAGCGGGTTGAAAGCTACAGTAGTTTTTTCACCCTCCCTTTGTGAGCTTAAACTAGAGACATTTTTTCCTTTGGGCCACATACTTCATGTCTGTTTTAATTTGCAGTCTTAATGAGTGCTAAGCTCGCATGTCATGCGTGCTCTGCTTAGCAGATAAAATAATACATAGCTTGCTAACATTAAGTGGAAAACAAAGACGCCAGTTTCTCCAGGGTATGTTTTCTGGACTCTAGCATCCAAGTCTTGGTTGGTCTGGCCCTGGGTTTTTAGCATGCACTTGATGTCTAGTGATATCAAAGCTTTCCTTAAACCCAAAAGTTCTTTGCAATCATACTTTGCCCTGTTCCTTGTAATTCAGAGTGATTTACTGCGTGCCTCTGGTAGTATTGGAAGAGGAAAAAAGAAAGCAAAACACTTTCTGGCTACTGAAAAGTTTGAAGGCATTGATAGTGATCAGGGTCACTCTCCCTGTGACAGGTTAGCTCATTAACCAGAGGACAGGAGAGAGATTTAAGAGAAAAAGGTGCTCCTGAGAGGATAGTGCCCGGCCTTAAGTTACCTCCTCACCTCACCTCACCTCCAGCTTCTAGTGAATATACAGAAAGCAGTTTTAGAGTTTACTGAAATAACTTGAAGTACAAACAAGTATCCAAAATACATTTTAAAAAAGAAGGCATAACTATGTTTGTTCTTGGTCATATCCCACTCCATTAGCTTTTCATCTTTTCTGAGCATGGGCCAAACAAATCCTACTCAGAAGTCTGTGGTCCATGTCTGCCTCATAGCAGGTGTTTCCTAGGACCTGTATCATGGGGGGCAGGGTATCATGTAGCTCAGAATATTATGTAGCCAAAGATTATTTTGAACTAAGGATTCTCTGCCTTGACTGGGCTAAAGGTATGCACTATCTATCACATTTTGTTTATGTGCTGTTGAGAATTAAACCTAGGGCTCCGTGTATGCTAGGCAGATACTTTTCCAACAGGGTTCTACCCCAGCCCTTAGTCTGTGAGTTAAGGTATCAATAGTTGCTTTTGTCACCTCATTTTCCCTGTCCTGAGTGTACCTAAAACAGAATAGCAAGCACTCAGAAATTTGCTGCCCTAGTCTAACTCTTTCTGACAGGAAGATTGACCTTTACGTACCCCAAACATGAATTCTGGATAACTCTCATGGAACTAGGAACTTAGAAAAGCTGGGAAACTAGCTTAGCTCGTGTGTAAGCTCTCCTGTTTACCAGAATGTTTTTGTAGTTCTAGATGTGTTTGACCTGGGCTTCTGGGTGGCCCTCCTCCCTGTGTGCCAAGCCAGGCCGCTGCATAAGAGGCTTGCAGGCTTTCCCCTAAGAGGGCACACCTTATGGTTATCTGTAAGGTCACAGGCTGTGGCATCCTATTAAACAGGCTCTTGGTGAGAGTTTCATTAGGGACTTAGGAAAGCAGGACAAAAGTAGCTGACACACAGGAACCTGGATCTAGAAGGGAATTAACTACTGCAAATTCCTGGCTACTGAATGCCCAAGGAAACCTAAGGTTCTCTGAGCATGGTAGTCATCTCCAAAGCATCTCTGAATTCTTTACTACTGTGGCTTGGGCCGTGGAATTTAGAGCCCCTCCAGGTTAGGCAGAATGGGATGATCTTTGACTCTTGAAATAAAGTGGCACTGGGGACCTTCAAAATTAAGGGGATGCAGTAGAACAATGATTTAGAGTCCAAAGTCTTTCCCAATTTTACTGAAATTTACTGGATGAAGCTAGCTGTGGTGACTCACACATGTAAGCCCATCTTTTTAAGGGTGAGGCAGGAAGATTGCTTTGAGTGCAAGGTCAACCAGGACTACACAGCAAGTCCTAAGTCATACCATGTCTCAGAAACAAAGCTTGATGATAGTGCTAGGCTCATTCAGCCTTCATGACCACCTTTGGAAATGGGTTCTATGAGTGTCTTGCAGGTCAGATATCCCAAACTTGATAATATATAATGTAAAATAGATAAGCAAGTAACTTAGCCAGGGCTCAAGCACAGACCTTCTGCCTTGATTGTCGTCTAACTGTCTAGGGGGTATGTTAAATGAGAGGCTTCAAGGCTTGAGTTGTGGCTTGTTGTTGGTTTGTTTGGTTTGGTTTGGGTTTTTGCTTGTAAAATAAGTGTAATTATATTTTACTAGTAGAATTTAATGCTAGTGACCGGTCATGTATCCTGATGCCACGTTTGGTTTGTTTCCTATGTGGTATGAGCCCTTGTCGCACTGCTTTCTGTTGGTGCCATCCTTCTGCATGGCAGCCAAAGAGGCTGGAGCTGCTTTCTCAGCTGTCCTTGGATGCCTTGGGCAATTGCATATTCTTTGAGCTGAGTATTTTCCTTCCATGTGTAGGGATTTTAGGAACTAGCCCCAGGAGATAGAAGCCACCCTGTCTTAATTGAGAACCTTGGTTAATTGGGGTTGCAGTGGGAAGGCTTTTTATAGTGTAAACTCTCAAGGAGACCTTAGCTTCCCTAGTAGAGTATCAGTTCACCTTGAATTTGCCCTCCAGCCCTGTCCTTAGGGCACGAATCCTCCTGAGTGACTCAAATTCTCATCCTTATTTAGTTGAATCCTGATGAGTAGCTTTCACAAAGCACATTTAAGTCTATCAAAATCCTGAACCATAAAAAGGAATCTGTATTTTCTATAGTTGGATAATCCTGCACTAGGGACTTGATGAAGCTTAAATTGTTTGGTGTGTCTAAGAGCCTGCGTATAAGGAACTTGTGTAGCAGGGGAAATAGAATATCCAAGTGTGAAATTGCTGCTAGCACCGGGAAGCAATAGAGCTTTGAGTGAAAAGTTCTGAGTCTTGCCCCCCAATTAGCTTCACCATTATAAGACAAACTGTTTGAGCTTTAGCCTTCTCACCTGAAATTGGGGTTTAATTGTCAAGATTAAGGGTGTTGTTACCAGGATTACAGTTTGGGGCAGAAACAGTTGGAGAGAATGCTTTTAATTCTTTAATTATCACAAAAGATAAGTTACTAAATTCTGATGTAAACCTTCAAATCCTTGACCCTGCCCCCTCTGGCTTCCTCCCTTCACTGTCTTCCTCTGTTGCAGAACCTCCAAATGACTTCCTACCTGCTCGTCCGTCTTCCGGGGCTCTCAGCCTCCAGAGAGAGCTTTCTCACTCAATGTCCGAGATGTGGCGTGCTCTTGCATAAGTTAACCCATCCTGATGTCTATCCTGATGTGTAGTATAGATGGAGCAAAATTCTAGATCTCATCTTTTGCCCAACATGTAACATTCTGTAACCTGTATAGTACTGGGATTATTGAAATCAATGACTTCCAAGCTGAGTGTAATTCCATGAATGAGGATAGCCTGGGCTACATATCAAGACTGTCTCAAGAACCAAAAAAATGTAGGGGTTGGAGAGAGAGTGCAGAGGTTAAGAGGGTTTCTTACTCTTCCGGAGGACCTTAGTTTGGTTCCTAACATCTGTGTTAGGTGGCTTACTGCTGCCTGGAGCTCCAGTTCCAGGGGATCTGATGCCCTTTCCTGGCTTCTGCAGCTGCACACAGCCCCCAACCCCCACCCCCAGATGATTTTGGAGGACCTTGTTTCAGGTGGTGATGAGGATGTTAGTGATGGTCAGATTTTTTTTTTCAAAAAAGTATCTTTATGCTCTGCAAAATTTTAAGTTCTCATATTTGATGTATAAGAATTCTGGATTTTCCCAAGGTTACCCTTACCTTCTGTTTGTGCCAAAGAGCTAACAATCCATTAGAACAGAGGGTGGGGGGTGGGTCCTGCTCTGTGCTCCTCCTGGTTTCTTCACATTTTGTGTCTCCTCCTTTTGTCCTGGTCAGAAGTTGGCAGAGGCCCGGGCAGGTAGTTGTCTTGAAGGAAGGACTGGAATCCTAATATTTCTTCTGTCTTCTGGGTGGACAGCTGGGACTCACAGGCTTCCCCTGAGTGAAGCCCAGACCCTTGCTTGCTTAGAGAAGTAATTCTGCAGGGTTCCATCTGTTTGCTCAGTGAGGTTGCATGGGCTCTGAGCCTGCTGCTTCTGTTGGTCTTTCTGTCCTAGGGCTCCTCTAGCATCTTTAGGTTCCTTCTATAGACTAGCTGAGAGTGCTTTTTCCCAGCTTTCCTTTCCCTGCATTCTTACCCCCGAGATCTGTGTGATAGTTCCTTTAGCCAACTTGTTTTCTTTTAGTCCTCTTAGTTACCATAGTTACCAGTTTTGTGTATAAAATAATAATTTCCCTATTCATATCTCAGATTAGAAGTTTCATTGCTATGTGATGTGGTCTCTGTAGAAGGAATTTGATGGCATTCCTCCTCCCTGGCTGTATGTCATGGAACTTTTCCTGCTGTCCCTTTTCTGTTTCTAGGTGGGGCCTCAGGTTATGGCTTCATTTTTCAGTTTTTTGTTTTTTTCTTTTTAAGGTAGACTTAGCCTGCTTGCTGGCAACCAAAAAGAGGATTATAGAGCAGGGAGTGGGGGTTGAGGGAACAGTTCAACACTGATTTTAAAAAGAAGCCATATGTCCTGAATTGGTTCTGTTTGTATTACTTTGTGAGTAATATAAACAAATAAATTGTACAGTTACAAGTGAAGTTAGGTCTGACAGATTGTGGTTAAAACAAAATGTTTTTGTCATGTCTCTTCCTACCTCTGGCTTTGGTAGATTTTGTTTGTACTTTAGTGATTTAAGGGCCACTGGGGAAGCAGTGGCTTATTGTATCACTGTAGTATATAATATTGTAGTAAATGACTAGAGCCTCCTTTTAGAGGCTGAGGAAGTGTTAGCTTTGTCTTTTGGGACATAGCATACTCTGAGCCAAGGGACCTATTTTCAAGTCTTCACTTAACAATTAGCCATCAATGTATAGTCTGTCTTCCTTTTCTTCCTTCTATTTTGTTTTGTTTTTGAGGTAAGGTGTCAACTATGTAGCCCTGGCTGTCCTAGAACTTACTATGCGGGCCTCAGACTCCTAGAGAGCTGCCTGCCTTTGCCTCCCAAGTGCCAGGATTAAAGGCGCATGCCTGCACACACAGTATCAGTCTTTGTATTGTCAAATAAGACATCTGCCTACTTGCACTTAGCTTATAGAGAGGGCATTTGTCATCCAGTAACTCATAAGGACTCTCTGTTCTAGAGTTGCATTATGAAGCATGTAGGGATTGATTTGATGTGGAAGTGCCAGTCACCAACTTTCCAGCTTTCTGTGTAACCCAATTCTGCCTTAACGCATCCGCTCACTGTTCTATCAGGTGACGCCTTCCTGCCTTCCGTACCCTCATTTCCTTATACCTTCCCGGTCCGCTTGTCTGTGTTCCACTATCTTTTTCATCTTAGCCCAGAGTTCTTACGTGTGTGTGTGTGCGTCAATCTTCTATAGAAGTCGATCTTATTGCCAACATTCCATTCGGGCTAATAACTGGCATAAGTCCCTGTGAAACCAAGGTTCATAGAGCCGGGGGCATGATACAGTCCTAGCTTGGACTAGGCATATTTGTGGTAAACTAGCAGAAGATCAGGAAGGAGGGGAGTGTACTTCTGAAATAGAATTGTAGAAAATGTCATTGTGTTTGTTACTAAAGGCTTACGTGCATCGGGAAGAAGAGAGCTAGAACATATGCCTTGGATGGACTAGGAATTATAGAAGCTAGGGTGCTATCCAAATGGTAATAGCAGAAACAGCATGCACTCTACAAAGCTCCTTTTGTTCGATTTTTATTCTCATCTTTCCAGCAGCCTTACAAAGAATGGATAGAATCATATAGCAGTTCAAAAAATGTAAATACACAAAATGGCCTCAAGCCAACTAGATGGCAGCAAGTGCAGAGTCTTGATTTCAAACCCCCGGTGCTTGACACCCAGCCTTGGTGCCTCTGCCATACGACTTGTTCTGTAAGGGTAGAAGTGGACTGCGGGAATTTGCTTGGTGCCAGTTGTGTAGATCCTCTTGGCACAGTTACTTGTCACCGTCTTCTTTCTTTAATATAGTAATCTGAATGTCCACTCAAGCTCTTTCCTGTCCTTTGGTTTAGGAGAAAGGATCCTGGGCTATGCTGAGGAGCCCTGCTATCTCTGGTTTGTCATGGAGTACTGTGAAGGTGGAGACCTCAATCAGTATGTCCTGTCCCGGAGACCTGACCCAGCCACCAACAAAAGTTTCATGCTACAGCTTACAAGCGCCATTGCCTTCCTGCACAAAAACCACATCGTGCACAGGGACCTAAAGCCAGACAACATCCTGATCACAGAGCGGTCTGGCACCCCCATCCTCAAGGTGGCAGACTTTGGACTGAGCAAGGTCTGTGCAGGGCTGGCACCTCGAGGCAAAGAGGGCAATCAAGATAACAAAGATGTGAATGTGAATAAGTACTGGCTGTCCTCAGCTTGTGGCTCAGACTTCTACATGGCTCCCGAAGTCTGGGAGGGACACTATACAGCCAAGGCGGACATCTTTGCTCTGGGCATTATCATCTGGGCAATGATAGAAAGAATTACTTTTATTGACTCTGAAACCAAGAAGGAGCTCCTGGGGACCTACATTAAACAGGGGACTGAGATCGTCCCTGTTGGTGAGGCGCTGCTAGAAAACCCAAAGATGGAGTTGCATATCCCCCAGAAACGTAGGACTTCCATGTCTGAGGGGGTCAAGCAGCTCTTGAAAGACATGTTAGCTGCTAACCCACAGGACCGACCTGATGCTTTTGAACTTGAAACCCGAATGGACCAGGTCACATGTGCTGCTTAAACTCCAGGGCTGACGTCTTGGGTGTTGTTAAACTAGGTGAGTGCTTTTTTGTTATTATACGTAACACACTCCCTGTGCTGGGCTCTGCAGTTGTAGAGAAAATTCAGGGCCGAGAAGTAAGTCTTGTTGACACAGATTGGCCCTCAAGTCTTGGCAAGTAGAGATAGGTCAGATTATTTGAGTAAAAAGTAAGGAACGTAGGAAAGTCTTTATTTATTTATTTATTGATTGATTGATTGATTGATTTATTTATTTATTTATTTATTTATTTATTTATTTTCGGAGCTGGGGACCGAACCCAGGGCCTTGCGCTTGCTAGGCAAGTGCTCTACCACTGAGCTAAATCCCCAGCCCCTGAAAAGTCTTTTAAGAGGAAATTATACTAGGCTGAATCTTTCAAGCTCTTTAGAAACACCTTTTCTTATTATCAAATAATAAAATTTATTTCCCTATGAAATGGTGCTAAAAGGAATACAGTTTTTAGAGAAGACACTTTGTCTCGGTGGTGTTCTTGCACCCAGATCTGTCCATAGGGGACCTGGTACTTACTGGAGGGAGGAGGTTGTGAAGTAGAGAATAGACCAGTGTGTCTTAGTGTGGGATAATATAGAAAGGGAAGAGGATCCGCTAGGATAAAGAACAGAGAGTATCTGGAGATGTTTGACTCTCCAAGTCTGAGGTGTGGTGGACAGGGCAGGACATTAGAAATTGACCACCATATATGCTAGGTATTTTCACACACCTAAGTGTTCTAAGTCATATCCCGTTAAATTAAGGTCAAGTATATCTTATCGAATCTACTTCCCCCCTTTCCCTGGATCATCCAGGTGACAGGGTAGAAGAAATAAGCTGCACATAATAAGTTTTGCTGGTGTCTTGCTAGGGGTAGTGCTGGTTTCATGGTCATAGGAATGGACCGTCTGGCACAGAACCTGGCTTCTCTCTCCCTTTGAGCCTCTGCAAAAGATGACTTGCGCTTAGCCAAGCAGCACGCTTCTGTCTTGTTCTCAGTAGACTTGGCTGGCCAGTGCTCTGACTGTATTCTAACTGTAGCTTTACAGTTCCATCCTGGCCTTTGCATTTCTGTAAGACCTCTTGGAATTCAAGTTTTCCTTGTATAAGAGGTTGTCACTGAGAAAAGGACCTGAATTTAGGTTAGGATTATTGGAATGTCTCAAGTGAGATCCAGACCCCTACTTGGTTCAGCACATGAGACATGTACTCATTTACAGGACAACGTTGCAGCTAAAGAAAACAAGAAATCAGGTGGATTAGTTAGGTGTTGTAAGCCAGTCCCCAGAAGCTGGAATTACAGGTTGTGAACCACCTGATTTACGTGTTACAACCCAAACTCAGGTCCTCCCAGAAGAACAGCAAGCCACTTACTAACTACTGAGCTCTCTCCAACCCCAAGAAACATTATTTTAATGTTCTCCAAATGAATGAATGAATTAGTAACAATATACCAGTTATTGTCATAAGTAATTATATTTTATGAAAATAACTTTCTAAAAGTTAAGGATGACTAGCATTGTTTTTACAAATCTGTTTAATTCTTGCCTTAATAGTCTCATTGGGTTCTGCATTATAATATGGTAGACAACTCATGTAACTTCTGGAAAACTCCACTGGGAGAAGGAAAGTGACAAAGGCAGGCAGTGTCTTGTTTGTTATGAAAAGCGTAGCTTCATAAACTCCCAGGCTAGACAGCAGGTAGAGAAGCTGTAATGCAGATGCCTCTTTCTGAGGAGTTGCTCTGTGAAGAGGATCTGAGAAGTGTGTGCGAGTTAGAATCCTCACCCCCACCCCCCCCCCATACACACACAAAGGATTTATTTGAGGACTGTCCCAAATTAAGGGATAGCACTTGTTGCTAGGTAACTTTCTGTTAGACTTGTCATTGCTGGGGGGTCCCAGCATACCTGGTCCCAGTACCAACATAAAAACCCAATCAATTAGCAGTTAGGTGTGTGCCTAAAGAGCAGTTGTTTTTGCAACAGTGAAGAGGGGCAGAAACTGCCCTTTGGGCTGGAAAGGTAGGATTCCTCCTATGCAGAGGTAATTGGCTACAGTGTAGGGCCTGAGTCTCATTTCTGTGGTTTATTGGCTATGTGATGATCAGGCTGGTTATTTCCACACTCTGGGCGTTGGCTTTAAACTCACAGAATGGATTTAACCATGCATATTTTATAGTGGTTGTATGTGCCCCAAATTGTGTGAGAGGAGCAGTAGCTTTAGTACATCTGCTGGCTGGGAGCAAGCTGATGCACAGTAGCCTGACGCTGGCTGGCTGACCTTTGAGAACAGCCGACTTGTCCAGTTGATTGCTCTAGAAAGGGATACCTGCGTCTAACAATTGCTCAATATAGCCTATCTTTCTCCCTTACTTGTCACTTTTAGAAGAGAGCCATTTCTAATGAATCCTATCAGACACAAGCCTTACCCCAAGCAGGAAGCCCATCAAACTGATGGTCCTGTGCCATAGCCCACACTTTACCAGGAGGGTACTGTGATAAGAGTGAGGGCCTCTGCGCTAAAGACCAAGCCTGCTGTCCAGTACACACATTTCCATTACTAGGACCTTTTGAAGTCAAGCTCTTGGGTGGTATGTTTGGAATGGGCAACTAAAGCCTGCTGAAGGAAAGCAGATGTCAGTGTGACTTGAAATGTCTAGAGAGGTGGGGTCATAGAAAATAGTCTTTGCTCCATATGAAGTTTTAATAGTTTGTATCAAAGAAGTAGGCCTGGTTTTTGTTATTGATGAAGATCATTGAGCTAATGTGTATAGTTTAGATCTTAAATCTTAAATCTCCATAATTGAATTCAGTGAATAATTTAGTGTGGACCACCCTGACTTTGGCTGTCTAGCTCGAAGCATTCTGGAGTGCAGGCAGAGGCTAGAGAACTTGGTAGGTTTCCCATAGGAGATAGTTTCTTCAATGAGATTTAGTGTCCCGGTCCAAGCAATCTCAAGGAAAAGTGGTGGCTAAAGGGCCAAGGCCTTTGGTGTCTGTCCCAGAAGTTGATTTTAGTTTTAGTCTATGTAACATTGAATTTGCCACAATGTACACCCCCCTTCGGGTTTGTGGGGTTAAAGGAGGAACTTGACACTCTGTGGCCTGAAGTAGATTGTTACACACAGAAGATGTAAGAATGAGACTTTTATTTAAGTAGAATGATCACTTGGCTACAGGGGATCCATTGACTAGTGTCTTAGGGTTTCCATTGCTGTGAAAACACCATGACCAAGGCAACTCTTAGAAAGGCAAACATTGAATTTAGGCTGGCTTACAGATTTAGATGTCTAGTCCAGTATTATAGCAGGAAGCGTGGCAACATGCAGGCAACAGGGTGCTGGAGAAGAAACAGTTCTACATCTTCATTCAAAGGAAGCTAAGAGCAGACTGTTTTCCAGTCATTTAGAGTTTCAAAGCCCACTTCTCACAGTGACATTCTTCTCCAACAAGGCCACATCTCCTAATAGTGCCACTCTCTTTAGCCAAGCTTTCAAACACATGGGTCTATGGGGGCCAAACCTATTCAAACTGCTACAGTTAGCAGGGGTTTTGTTTTTGTTTTAGGCAGACTTGTGAGTCTTTTCTGTCTTAATCTCTTTTGGGCCCTTTACTATACAGGGATTAGACTGGGTCAGGGCTGTGTGTCTTTAGTACTTGACAGAGCTATACCAAGAGATAACTTTTGGGGAAGATGCCTTATTGGGTTCTCTTGTCCCGGGAAATAGAAACTTTGCCTTTGACTGTGATGACTTTGGTACCAGTGCACACATATGTCCCTTGAGGCCTTGTCTTTCTAGGTGTTTTGGAGTTGTTTTCCACAGGTGAGGAAGGCTGATAGCAAGTCCAGGCAGCTTCCTGGTGGATCCCGTTACCACCTCTTGATGGCTCCTGCTCTCAGACAGGAGGAAGCTGAGCTGTTAGTTCTGTAATGGGTTGTGTGCCCACCCAGGGGTCCTCTGTTATGCTAGTATCGGGAAGGAACAAGCTTGTCCTGGGGCTGTTGGTAGCAAGGCTCAGATGCTGCTAATAGGGCTTTCTCTAGCATCCTTGACTTCACCCAGCAGAAAATTCATCCCTTGGGCGAATCTGAGGGACTGATAGTCATCTGCCAGCAAAGCTGTCTGAATGTTTGTTTTTTTCCCAACTTGAATCTCTTAGGACCTTGGGACATGAAGATATTCCCACTGACCTAAGTAATAACAATGCTATCAAAGAAGCCTGCTTGAAGGGCCTGTGAGTGGAGCCAATGGCCCTATCTCTTTATTCTCTATCCCTAGATGAACTTATTCTACATCATCTATCTAGCTAAGTTATTTGTCCTCTTTCTGTACATGAGAGAGCAGTGTTCACTGAGAGTCAGAATTTGATACAAGTATATGTGGTTGGAGGTTCTAGCCTTCTATTCTTGTCTTCTGCAGTCTCTTGAAAAGCACACTTTACTGGGTTCATGCTTTAAGCAGGTAATGAGTTCTTTCCCAGAAAAAAGCTACACTGATTGCCCTCCATGCATAGTTCCTGTAGGTTCCTCTACAGCCACGGCTGCTCTTGGCTATGTTTACCACAGTAGGACCACCAGCCCAGCCATTGCTTTAGGTAACATTAAACTGTGTATAACAGATTCCTTTTGAATTACTGTGACACTGTCCTAGACATTGGCAGGGAAGGCAGTCTAGGATAGAGACACCCATATAACCAAGGAGGGTTTTCATCCAAGTAGTAGTGCAGCACTAGCTTGCACTACCACAGCATCCTGTCTGAAACCTATTTTCAAGAATTAGCCAGAAATTTCAGGTAGACAAGGACCCAAAACAAAACAGCAGGGTTGCTATGATTCTCAGGGACAGATCTCTCAATTTTCTCAAATCCTGACTAAAGCTGAGTGTCTGCTCTGACGGGTGTGGCTGCCTGCAACCCTGTGTTGAAGAGTTCTGGGGCCAAGGCAAGCAGGCAGTGGAGCCCGTTGGCGACATTGGTCATTTAGATTTCCTGCTGTCTCCTGAGAGCTTGCAGTAGTTACAGGTGATGGCTCAGTGGATGGCAGGCAGGTCTTTGAGGAGGAGTGTTTAGAACTGGTTCATAAGAATATCTTACCAAAGTTGGGATGTGAGGAGACCCCTTGGGTATGTACTGAGGAGGCTTCGTTCAACAGATACTCAGGCCTACTCCTGTTGAGAAGGGAAGGGTGATGTTCCCAAGTGCTGATTCAGGACTGGGAAGAGTACCTAAGATTTTGTTGGGAAGAACAGACAAGTCAGCCCCTCTTCATTTCAACTAATACCTCATACTATTCCAAAAGCAGAAGAAATAGAGGTTTCTTTCAGCATTTCTAGGACTCAGAGGCATGGCAGGTCTTAAAAATGCCAACCAAGTTTAAAATAAATCAGTACTATAAAACACTGCAGTGAATTTCCCAACCTTAAAGGAATTTCACTTTTAGTAAGAGCTACCTTGGGAAAGCTGTAACTCAGCCTGTAACATAAACAGGTCAGAAAGGACTCTGTATTTTGTTTCTTTGTTAAAGAAAATGATGCCCAGGGACTTGGGGGAGACTATTAGAGCTACTCTGGCACCCCATAAGGCATAGTAAGGAAGATAGAAATGCTTGTTTTCTAGCTATAAAACTAATCTTGATTTGAAGCTGGGGGAAGGAGTCTTATGAATGATTAGATTTTAGTTTGTTTTCTGAACTCACAGGCATGGTCCTAGAGCAGTGATGGCAGAAACACTGGCTATATCATTTGGATTTTAATATTTATTAATTTGTCCAGGGAGTAAAATTACCAAGATGATGTAAGGCAGCGGGTTGATTCTGCAGGTTCCTACGTCCGTCCTCTAGGGAAAAGCCCCCTTAGCTTTTCCTTTTCTATTTCTACTGGAGACCTCTCCCTTCTAGAAAGCTTCAGTCTAGGACAAATTTTAGGCATGGAGTAGGAGTGTGCTGCTGTGAGATCTTGGCAGCACTCTACACCATTGCCAGCAGGACCCAGCCCCTTGTACCAGACATAAAGAAAACTGGAAGTCACAAGTAAAGACTCATTTGTTGTTAGTAACCAGATTGCCTGTTTGGATCTGGTGAATGTTTGGAAGAAACTCTTGGTTTGCATGGTGCAGCAGAAATGGGTGTGAAAAATGCCACACCCCAGACAAACAACAGGGTGACTTTTCACCTTTATAAAACTTGTTCTGGGGTTTAAGCCAAGTACTGAAGTGAAGTGCAGCTGTCACCACTGACACAGTCCAGAGGTCCCTTGACCATCTCAGGGTCCAGCTTCATTCTAGTGCCGTATAAAAAGCCTTTGGAGAGCATGCAGCTCCATCCCACTGATACAGAATTCCACTTGCCCACCTGCTCGAAGAGCTGGGGTTGATTCTGTGGGCAGACCAAATGACAGGCCTCTGTAGTCCCAATCCTTGGCCTCCGGATAAACGGAACAGTGTTAGAAGGTGATTCCAATTTAGCATTGTCAAAACCTTAAGACAGCCATAAGCAAGGGCTGGAATCCATCAGGGAGAACTTCAAGCCATGCCACAGTCTTCTCCTGTCAGCTGCCTTTAAAACTGAGTACAGTTATCAGAAGCTCACAAATGAATGCTCCGTAGCCTTAGCTTGACCTCTCCCTGGAAGAGAAGAGCAAGTGGGATGTGAAAGGGAAGCCCTGCTTCCTCCACTTGCTGAGTTTGCCAGACTCCCTGCATTCCCACTGTATAGCCTGTTAAATCCTTATTTGTGTCCTTGGTGTGGCTGCTTTTCTCCCTGTTTTCACTTCCATTCCAGAGAGGAAGCGAGTGATTTGGCCATGTGGGTGACATTTGCTAGCTCAAGTGCTAGAGCTGTAGCCCAGGTTTGCCTCCATTGAGCTCCAAAGAGAGGCCATGTAGGCAACTCTAGGGGATGCTACGCTGTCTTAAAGGCCACTAGAAGCTCAGAGAAGAAATAGATGACAGGACATTTGTCTAGATAGACTTGGAGAAAGGCCAGCAGCCAGCATCCTGAGCAGAACTCAGAGTGAGCACTGGCAGAGCACCAAGAATATATGTGCAAAGAGCTTAGGCCTGGGTTGGCTCTGCCAGGGGCTTTGATGTCAGCCTAAAGAGGAGGAGAGTGGGTGAAACGCTAGCATTTTAGGAGGGTGGGTTAGACCTTCTGGGAAGGAGCTACAGTACCACAGCTGGCAGGATACCTATGTGGAGGGCATGAAACTAACTACACCGTCCCTTTCTATGTGAAGGAGGAAAGACAACCAGACAGGATCGTGGAAGCCCTCTATTTTCACAGTAGTGGCATTTAGAGATTTGTGGAATCTTTATAGTGGCATTTAGATGTTTGTGGAATCTTTATTTAAACCAAAGCCTCAGTGGCTTTGGGTATTTCATCTCTCTGGGTTGTTTACCTGTGTGAAATGTGGGGTGGTGTTCACACCGTTGTCCGCATTGCAGTTCAGCAAGCAGAGAATTCAGATGTGCCATGCCTCACCATGGTATTTTGTTTTTGGGAAACCTTTCCAGGCTAACCATGAATTTGACTTTATCTCTCCCTCATGATGTATGCCGCCCTTCTTTCCCCTAAGAAAGCCACAGACTCCTTAGCAAGAGCCCCTAGGAGTTTCCCTCCGCATGCTGGGCTTTAAGCTGTAAGCAGAGGGTTCTTTGCCCGGACCATTTTGGCCTTGAGCCTTTCCTTTTATAACCTCAGATTATCTGTCACCACATGGAAGACTGACCTCTCCTTTAGGAACGAGGACTTAGATGGCTTCCTCCTGGTGGGAAAGTGTCCTTTGGGGAAATCCCAGGATCCCTGACTTTTCCCTGGAGCCCTTTCTCTGCTAATCATAGCATCTGCAGTTGAACCTGGTTCTGTGGGGACCAACTGAGGCAGTGAGCAGCATTGTTCAGTCCCACACTTATAAGCTTAGGGAAGGTGTTTGTTATGGTGTACACTTAACTCACTGCCAATGTTATCAGAGCTATTTCTAGGAACAAAAATGTTCTCTCTTTTAATTTAGGACCCATTAACGGCTAAAATGCTAAACAAAACAGCAGCCCCACCCCCAAGACCTATTGTCTTCCTTCAAGGCCAGAGGAGAGGTCTCTGTGGTTCTAAGCTCTCATCGTCAGGATGACTCAGCTGGCAGCTCTGCCTACTGTTGGTTACCATGGAGCCTTCTAAGTCTAGAATCTTCCATCCTGGCTAGTAATTCTTTTTGTGCATTTGGTGAACTTTTTAATACTAGCAATTTTGGCAGCACACTCTAAGGAATCAGATGGTTTAAAATAGTATGTCAGTAATGAAGTGTGATTACTGACACATTAGGACTAAGTAAGTCTAAATGTATGAAAGCTCCCTTCTTGTGCTGTTGCTGTAGACCGACTCACTGCCCTGTGGAGTTTTCTGACACAGTTGAGGGAAGGCTGGTGTGTTTTCAGCCGTGTGCTACTCATGTCCTTTCTCTCTTTCCTGACTCTTCCTGCTCTGGTGTCCATTGGCCTGGTAGCTGTGCTTTCTTTAACAATGTGTTTCTGAGAGAGTAAGGTAGCTGTGGGTCCAGCTGTGGATGATGGGACATGGAGCCCTGTCTCTCAGTGGTGCTGTGCCCTTGAGAAAGGGTTGTGGGTTCTGCTTGAAGATGTCGGAGACAAGGAAAGGCTCTGGTATGTTGAGTTGAAGGTGGCCTCACCATTTCTCAGTGACCAGATCCCCTGACCTTGCAAAGCCATGGCCAATTCTCTTGGTCAAGTGCTACCTCCGGTTTTTGCCTGCATAAATCAGGTTTTATTGATTATTTGATTATTCATTGTGCCATGGGTGCTTCTCAGAATCTGAGTAGGGAGATAGTCTACAGGAAAACTGCATATGACACATATACTGTGAGGGCTTAAGGCCTTTCAGGGATTCTAGAACTCATGCTACATTCCTGAGATTAGAAGAGTCTTGGACTAAAAATCCTTCAGTCTTGTCAAGTTCTTCATGGAGCACTTGTGGGTAAAAGGGGTGGCACTAGAAGCCAGGCCTCTCATCCACTCTTACCATCATGGAGAGATGTAGGTCTTTCCTGTTGCTTCCGCATAGGCCACCGCCTGGGAATCTGTGTCCAAGGCTTAGTGTGCCACAAATGCTACTATAGCCCAGGTGGTACTCTACCTTTCCAAGAAGCTGTCAGGCCAGATGACTCTGAACAAAGTAGGTGTGTGGGATGTAGAAGATGGGAGCATGGGCTCCCTGGCCAAGAAGGAGATTCCTGGGCACTGGTGGATACTGCTTGTTTCCTTTGATAGCTGGCATCTGTCCACAGTCGCCCTTCTGACACTGACTTGTGAGTGTGGAGTCTCAGTTGTTGTTCTGCCACCAGAGCTCCACTATACCTCCTGAGCTGCTTGCCAGCCAAGGAGGGTAAAGCCATCTAAAACTTAATTCCTGTTTATTCATTTGCTATTTTACAGATAGATAGTTGCCAGATTCTAATTCTGCTCTTGACGAGAATCCTGTCCTTTATCTGATTTATGCCCAAGGGACATGGTCTGCAGCCAGCCCCCTCAGCATAGCCAGGTTTGGGTTTCAGGAGCTTTCCACGTGAATATCATGTGGAATTCGCTTTTCCTTTGAGGGAGGTTCTCATGCTGAGAAGCTGGGACGAGAAGGGAGACAGGAGCCTCTCTCTAAGCAGTAGAGTGTCTCAGTGTCAGTCAGAAGAGTCCACACTCTCCATTTGCTGGGATGGTGTGAGAGCCGAGGGATGGATAGCTTGGTGCCAGAACAGCGCAGGCTTCGTGGCGCTCTGCCCCTTGCTCTATGCTGGGGAAGAGAAGTAGCCCAATCTTTATAGGTGTGAATGAACTCCTCAATATGCTGGCTGCTCAGAAGCTCGGAGTGAGTGTGTCAGTCAGTACTTGCCATGGAGGTAGGAACTTAGTCAAAGGCAGAAGGTTTTTTTGATTTTTGTTTTTAAGATTTATTTCATCTATGTGAGTACACAGTCACTGTCTTCAGAAACACCAGAGGAGGGCATCGGATCACATTGCAGATGGTTGTGAGCCACCATGTAGTTGCTGGGAATTGAACCCAGGACTGAACTCAGTGCTCTTTACCGCTGAGCTGTCTCTCTAGCCCAGCGAAAGTTTTTATAATCATATTTTTCACTTAAAATGCTGTCCTTTTAAATATCTCGGAGAAATTTTAAAATTAGTTTTATATTGCCATATATACTAATTTGACAGTTTCTATCAGTCATTCAGTATATGAGTTCATTGTAGTGGTAGCGTCCAATACCACTTGATAATCTTTTTTTTTTTTTTTTTCTTCCGGAGCTGGGAACCAAACCCAGGGCTAGGCAAGCGCTCTACCACTGAGCTAAATCCCCACAGTGTAGACTGTGGAAGCTGATTGTTAGGCCTGCCTGCTCACCGCAGAGTGCTTGCAAAGACTGTTCTTTGGACATGCTTTCTGGGAGAAGGTACAGAAAGCAATATGGAAGGCTAAGGTGACAGCTAGATGGGGAAGGAAGCAGAACTGTGGGAACTAAATCCTCACGCAGAAAGGAGGTTCTCGGGGCTCATCTGCTAAGAGCACTGGCTGCTCTTCCAGAGGTCCTGAGTTCAATTCCCAGCAACTACATGGTGGCTCACAACCATCTGTAATGAAATCTGATGCCCTCTTCATGCAGGTGTATGTATATGCAGCAGAACACTCATACATTAAATAAATAAATTAAAAAAAAAAAAAAAAGGAAGGAAGGAAGCTCTCACCTGAAGAGACGGCTGACTAGACACTAAGTTATAGATTTTGCTTGAAGCTGGACGTGGTCGTGTATGTCTGTAATCCTAATACCTAAGAGGCTGAGGCAGGATAATTGTCTCTGGGACCATTATGGTAAAGATTTCTATCCTCTGAATGGAGTATACCGGCATTTATTCTCTCGCCTCATAAGGAAGATCCAGGCCAGATCCTGAATTAAGCCTTGACTCCCAAGTTAGCCGTGATGACTCTGCCTGTAATCCCAGCACTCAAGGAGACTAAAGTCAGAGGATTGCCTTGACTTTAAGAATCTTAGTTCTAAGCCAGTCTGGGCTAAAGAATAAAATCCTGTTTCAATAAAACAAAAAAGTTAAGCTTTAAGTAGTTTGTCTGGTCTGATACCCTAAGAGCCAAAGTGACCATGAATACCTGACAGTGAGGTAATCTGAATGTCATTCTGTGAGCCGAGTAGTGAGTAGGTGAAGAGGATGGGCTGACAGTTGACTGAACTCTTTCTTACTCCTCACAGCAGACCTCAGTGTACATTGCACTGTTTGCTTTCCAAAAAAAGGAGAGGGTGGGAGGTGCGCATCAGTCAGGGTCGTAAATAATAGGTAGTATTATTGACTACCTATATTGACTCCAAACCCTTAGATGTCTCCTGTAAAGCCTGTGCCGTTCCTTCATGGAGTTTGGGAATAAGAAAGTTGTGTTCCACCTGCCATGTTTCTAAACACATCTCCTAAGATAATACAATTTATTAATAAACTAGGGTCCAGTACAGGGATCCAGCTTTTCAAACTGTTCCTGCTAATTATGAACAGTTATTTAAAGAAGTAACACTTAGACATACAGGAGGAGAGGCTGTAATGGGGAGGACAGGAGGTCGACAACACTGTCCTGTCTCTAGACATATCTTTCCACCCCTTGTTACCTGCTCTTCTGGTTTCTGTACTCTGAGATGCTGATGGCTTGGTGGGAAGGGTTAGTTTCCCTCAACTTACTGAGTAGAACAAACTACTGCTCGCTGGCAGAAGAGGTTCCTGGTGGCTAACACACCTTTCTACCTTGAACACTGGAGCTTATGACAAGCGCCTACGGCAGGTGCCTAATCCACAATCTTTGCTGAGCTTTCTATATAAAAATGTAAGGGTCACATGTGTTCTAAGCAATAAGTAACACTTGGCCCTTGTGTCTGAAAGAATGAAGTCGACACCACGGAGTTATGTGATGAAAGTAGAGTTTTGGAGAGACTGGCTGCTGCTTAGTGATGATGTAACCCCTCTCCCAGCTTCAAGTCCCTCCTCTTTAAGGCCAGGGTGACGCTGCCTCCTACCTCAGAGTTGCTGGAGGTTGCAAATTTAAATTGAACAGCTTTGTAGGAGGGTTGAAAATCACCTCACTGGGTTAAGTGCCCAATAAGATGTGTTCTAGAGAAATTGGGTGGTCCTGAGGGAACTTAGTCCAAGATCTGAAGTAACAAAGGTAAGGATTTATAGAAAACCTGATAGATTACCTTCTATCCCAAGGCTGTATCTAATGTACGCTGTTAGGACCAGTGGCTTCACCAGGTTTGAAGCACACAGTAAAAGTTCTAGTGGGAAGGTTGGAGAGGTTCTTGTTAAGATAAATGTACTATTCTCGCTTTTGTGATGGGACCCCATTGCTCCCTCTCTCTGTACCTTTCTTTGGGAAAAGTGGTCAAGCTCATCTTGACACAAGTGGTGGAATGTAGTTACAAACTGAAGTCCACTACAGATGGTTACCATTTGTCATTATGCTTAGCAGATGTGGCTTTAACTTTCAGGAGGGGCTGTGGCCAGGAGTCTCACTGACAGCAACAAGGAAATTCCTGGTTGATGCTAGGAACCACATCACGATATATACCCTGGTCACCAAGGGAGCCAAGGCTGGCATCTGGTAGGATGAAAGGAGTTAAGCCAGGGCCCACATGGCTGGGCCCTGAATTGTTCATCAGCTAACAAGTATTCAGGGCTGGTTGCTTTGACTCCAAACCAGATGGCTTTTACTGTTGTTGTTGAGGTGGTAAAATGTGCCTCCCATCTTTTGTAAGCATGCTGTGTTGTGTGCTTTGGGGAAGGTGTACCTGTCTGTCTTCTGTCTCATCTACTGATCTACTGAAAACATAGAGCAACAGGCAAAAGCTCCATAAGCTGGGATAGCTGCCAAGTCATCAGGGAGTAGATGAGGTTTTCCCCATGAAAGCTGGGGGAAAATCCCCAACTGAATTTTTGGGGCACTCTTTATTTCCTATTGCTAGTAGGGGAGCAGATGCAGTCAGTAAAAGAGTGGGCCTCAGAAGAGTTTTCTTTCTAGAGTGTATGTTCTTTAGGTATAGACTTCGGGTCCAGTAGTTAATTTTGTGCATACTGATTTTGTTTTTTTTTTTTTTTTAATTGGATATTTTTTTTGTGAATTCTGTTTTCCCTTCTCTGATTCTCCCAGGTTCTTCCCACCTCCTCACCCACCAAACTATTCTTGCTTTCTTTTTCGCCTTGGAGAGCAAACAGGCAAATTAAAACAAAACAAAACAAAAACCCAATAATTAATTAAACAAAACAAAACCCAAAACAGGAGAAACACATACATATGGAGAGAGACACACAAAATCCATAAAAACACAAAATTAGAAGCCATAATATGCAAAACCAGTAAGGTTTTAAAAAAACACCACCCTCCAGTACCATGGGGTTTGTTTTCTACTGACCATCAACTGCCGGGTGTGGGGCCGGGTGCCCTGGAGAATCGTTGGAGACTCTGTTGGAGAAAACTTATCAATTGGAGATAGCTTCTTGGATATTGATGACTCTCTGTCTGGCTTTCCCTCTCAGTGCTGGGACCCTATCCAGCTTGGACCTGTCACAGTAACACAGTCCTGTTGTGCCTAGGAGGCCTTGTTACCTTGGTGTCCTCCATCTCCTGACAGCTCTCATTCTTTAAATTGTCCAGATTTGAGTCTCTTTATTGGTTCCCACCTACTTCAGAAGGAAGCTTCCTGATGAGACTGAGCAAAATGCTGCTCTATGGGCGCAGTTGTTAGCAGTCATTTTGTTGCTTGTTGCTGCCGTTCTTTAGCAGAACAATAGTATTTGGTTTTCCCATGGACCATGGCCTGCCTGCCTAGTCGTAGGTTCATCTCATGGAGTGGACCTTAAATCCACTTCAGTAGACCGAAGTTGCTTTTTCCCACGGTGTTTGGTCAGCCATCACACAGGTGTGTTAAGCACCAGGTTACCTTTGTAGGTTTGTAGCTGGCTTGTGGTTCCTCTCTGCTCTGGTAGCATGCTGAGTACCTTCCAGTACCATGACAACTTGTCAGGAAGGGTGCAGGCTCTGTCAGGCAGACACAGCTTGACTGCTGCTCACAGAGATATGTTGTTTTCAGCAGTAGGGCCTTACTATCAGTTTGTAGAAAGCAACCACTATCTCTGGTAATACCCTGGGCTCTGGGTGGCTTTTCCCTTTGCTCAACAACTGAATTAGAAGTAACCTATTCCTAGCACTGGAAGTTTAACATAGCAGAGAAAAATGTCTAGTTGGGGGATTGTCTCCTCCTTTATTTGGTGACTCCATTTAGATTTCTTTCATACAGGAATATATATATATATATATATATATATATATATATATATATATATATAAAATTATATATATATAAAAAAATATATATATATAAAATATATATATATATATTTTTTTTTTCCCCTGGGGCTGGGGACCGAACCCAGGACCTTGCGCTTCCTAGGTAAGCGCTCTACCACTGAGCCAAATCCCCAACCCCCTACAGGAATATATTTTAAGAAGCATCTACAGTAGAAGGTTTCCATATGACCCCCTCCAATGTTCCTCAATCTTAATTCTCTTCCACTATTCCCTTCCTGTTTCCTCTTTTCTCTTCCCCTTTCAGTTTGGTCCTTCCATTCTGGTCTGTATCCCACCAATTCTGCCTATTAACTATATATTCTATTTTCCCTTCTACTCTAACTTGTCTCCAAAGTGCATGCTTTTATGTGTAGTCATTGGGTCTGGTTAATTTCAGTACGTTATGGTTTTTATGTGTAAGTCATGTTTTGTTTGTTTTAATAAGTTTATTAAAAATAAGGAAAAGAGGGGATTCTTGGTTTTAGTCCCAAGTCAGAGGTCCACATCTGGTCCACATTGCTTGCTGGCTGTGTTTTGAGGCAACACAGGGCATCATGTATCAAGAAGCCTCCATGGTGTATGTGTGTCCAGGATCTGCACTTCAACCCTACTCCCTTTCTTATTTAGATTTACTCATTATTTTATGTATACACCTGTTTTGCCTACATGTAAATGTGTATCACACAGAAGAGGGCATCAGATCCCCTGGAACTGGAGTTAAAGATGGTTATGAGCTGCCATCTCTCCAGCTGCTTAGGATCTCCTCTTAAAAGAGCTTAATCATGGGATTCTACCCAAATGATTTTTGAAATTCTCATAACCTCCCAAAGGCATCCTCCATCCAAACACCACGTTTCACTACCCTATTACCTTTGCAACAAGGACTTTAACATTCTCCTATAGAGGAAAACCATATTCTTGCTTTCTACCACACAGCCTTGTAACAGTATTTCACTTGACCCATTAAGTCTTCTTACTGATACACAACTGCCATCCTTCTCTCATTCTTCAGTTTAACAGTGAGCTGATAGATCCTTAGTCTCTTTAGTTTTGAACTTTGGAGGTATTGCCTCATAATTGGTCATTTTTATTCATGAATTCTCCATATTTAGAGTTAGCAGTGAAGTTGGGTTTCCAGGAGTGGGAGCACCAGGCTCTAGCTCTCAGCACACCTGAAATTCTGAAGGTTTTTAACCAGCTTACACGGGTAACAGAGGTTGCTTACACTCCTCCATCAGTGTGAGGGAAGTCTTTCCCATGGCACTTAAAACCACTTGGGATGGCTGAATGGCTGAAGGTACATTCAGAATCTAGCTGGAGACACTGGCAAACAACAAGTGAACTCATTGAATGTCAGAACTCCTGTAGGCCCAATACTTTATCGTTATTCCACTCATCCCAAAGGGGACAGAAGGGGACAGAAGGCTTCCAGAGGAAGAGCGAGGCAGACATGCCCACTCTGGTGTCACTTTGTGAATGAGCCTCTGTTTAAGACCTAAGGCTATAGGGCCAGTGTTGTCTGATGGTACTAACCACAGCTCAGTGGAGAAGGGTGCACACTGGCTGGAAGCAGGGCATACTTCAAGACGGTAGGCTTGATGTGTCTGTAGAAGCCACTGAAGGGTTGCAGGTGTGCAGGGAAGGGCTTGTTTGAGTCAGTCATCTAGGGAGAAACTAGACAGTTTAAAAACTTCAGAACATTACTTCCTACCCAGATGACCTGCCCTGTCTAAGACAAAGCTATACTTAGCTATGTGATTAAGTGGCTTAGAATATGGGGCTGACCCAAGGCTAATCTGTGTTTCCTTGAAGGGCAGCTTCTTGTCTTATTCCTGAGACCTTGTATCAAAGCACTTCCCAAACAGCAGCCAGTGCTCACAGGACCAGGCGTTCTAAGTCGTGTGTGCGTGCACGCGCATGCACAGTTACATGTCATGATGTTTCTAGCAGTAGCAGACAGTACACAATGGTGGTCCCATTACTATACTCTGATATTCAGACAGCTGTACTATGTGATCTGTAAAGTCACCTGTGACATAGATTATGAGACCAAAGAATTTGTCTTGAATTGTACAGTCAGCTGGCAGAATGTAATAAGTAAGGCCCAGTTTTGTCTGCAGAGCACTTAGTTATAACCCCAGTAGATGATGCTGTGGGTCGGGTGGGACCTGTCACTTGGTTCTGGGAAAGCTTGCTCTGGGTCTACCTGACTAAGGAGGGGGTGGGGGAAGTGTGTTCTCTTTAAAGCTTGCTGGTTAACGTACCGTGTGCAGGTTCCCAGGTGCTGAGCACTGTTAGCAGAACCATACAGGGTCAGCTTTGAGGCCGTGACAGCAGGTGTTGAGAGTGGAGAATGCTGAGTAGAACCAAGACCATGAGGGTCTTCTGGGAACAGCCTATCTAGAATGGGACCTGTGGAGTACAGGGAAGCTGGAATTAGGAAAAAGGTACAGGATTTGTGATCAGATTGGTAGCTGGAGCCAACATGCCTTAAATCCCCTCTTCCAGAGTCTTCTCTCAGTCATATGACCTTGGAGACATCAGTGTCCTTACCTGAGGTAGTTAGAAGTTCAGCTTACTGTATGTAAAGTATTTAGAAAACAGTGTACACAGCTTTGGGGTCAGTTTGGTTTGGGTGTTGGCTCTATACCTTCACCCACTAATCCAATGTCCACTCCTTGCCTGCCTTCTGTCTTCCAGGTCGATCCTTCGGGACCCACAGTCTCATCGTGTCTCGGACAGGATGGCAGAGGGTGCAGGTCGTGGTGATCTCCTGACAGCTGGACCTCCCACAATGTGAAGCTTTTGCTTGGGTTTCCCACTCTACCCTTTTCTTTCTCCTTTATTATAATAATAATTATTTTTTTTAAACATTAAACCATCAAGTCTTCTGAGGAACAGAAGGCTATACTCTGGACAGGCACCTTTTTATTGTTGTTTTTGTTTTGTTTTTAAGAACATTGAATGTGGACAAAGCTTATGCATATAGTCACTGTTAACTTCTTAGGAAGCAATTTTGGTTTTATTTTTCATGTTCTATTTCTTTCTTACACACATCTCAGTTCTTCGTTAACATCCCACTTCCCACAGAAGTTCTGTCTACCCAGAGTTTGGTATTTCTCCTGGAAAGGGATAGAAGATCTGAGGAAGCAGCCTCTGAGTTGCCTTCCTCCAGATGTGGGAGCTGCTGAACGTCTTGGATGCTGGTCCTGGCCAGCCCTCAGGCCTCAGACAAGATCAGAGATGAAGAACCTCTCAGAAGAGGAACCACCAGAGTTTGGCCAGAGGGACTCTAGAAAAAAGACCTAAACCATGGGTTTGGTTCTGTTTAAGTTCTTGGGAGCTCTAGGCCACACCCGGACTCAGTGTAGTAGGCATTGCTTCTCTCTTCTGCCCTTTCCAACTGGGGTCCCTGAGGAAAAGAGACCAAGAGTGGTCATCCCATCACTTGGGGATAGAGAGACCCCACCCCTATTCTCCTGCACAAGCCTATCTTCTATTAGGACTGTTGTGCCAAGTCCCCCTCTCCCCCATCCCCACTCCGTCAGACTTGTCTTCCTTGGCCTCTCATCACTACTATGAGGCTGATACCTTCCACACTCTTGTACTTCTGGATTGTCTTCTCTACGTGCTACAAGTCCAGCCTGTCACAGAGACTACCTAGGTCCCAAGATCCAGTTTTGATCCTTGCAGAGTACCCTCAACTGGCTGCTGCCATCATTTCCTCACAGTGAAAGGTGTGCCCTGTGTACAGGATCCCTAGTGTCACCACTGGGTGACACTGCCAAGCGCCATCTCTCTTACCCCAGGGACTTCATGTTAGGTATCAACCTCTATGTCACTGTTGTCTGACGAGAAGAGAAAGGACCTGCCTCAAGAGGGAGGTATGAGGCAGTTAGGGGTGCCCAGGTTATTAGAGGCCCATATAGCAGCTAGCCTTATAAAGCACCCCCAACCTAGATCCCCGTGACTGCCAAACACACTAGTAACGCCCTTGCAGTGTGCTTACAGCCTCCTGAGGGAAGACCCCCTCCCTCCAGTTGCCTCATGGACCCCACCATCCTCTCTGGTGTTGCCCTCTACTTAGATGCACCTTTGTTTGGTCCAAAACTTTTCCAGACTTTTCACCTTGTTCTGGCCTCTGGACAAGGAAAGAAAGTCTCTGTTCATTCTTGTTTATACTTCCTAAACTAGTGCAGGATGGATAGGGAAATAAGAGGTTGAGGGGAATTTTCCCTTGAGCAGGGTCCTTGTTCTTGTAGTGTGGGGAAGGTCTGCACAGCTGACCCTGCTTAGTTAGCTCCTCCAAGTCTCACTTTCCAGCCTTCTCTTGGGCAACTCAGCACCAAAGTTTTTCTCCTCTTGGCCAGAGGTCAGTCAGCAGCTGTTCTGTGGGTGCATGACTGCAGGTGGAACCTTACTTACCTTGTGCTGCACTGTGATAGCATCTCGTCTCCTGGAGTGACTTTTTAAGCAGCCTCCTGAGCCTAATCAGTAGCACCTGGGAGGGTGGGAACAGCGGCATCCCCTAATTGCAAGATACATTCCACTTCTGTTCTGCTACCCTCCCTTCCCTTGGGTGCTGCTATCCCTTTGTGCCTGAGCAAATGGGAAAAGCAGTCGCTGAGCTCAGTACCCCAACTCTTCCCTGCTCCAGTCCTGCTCTGGGTTCCTGGTAAAGACTCAGGCCTAGCAAATCACTATTCTGTCTACCTTAATTCTTTTCTCTACCCTGTCTCTTACTTAGCTCTTGGTCCAGCCGAGACCTGGGATAGTGCTTTCCCACTGCACTTTTCTTGGTGTCAATGTAGCCCCTGTGGATTGCAGGTGGCTTGCCTGGTGAGGGGTAGCCTGCTTCCCTGCACCTTTTCTTCCATGACTCCCAGCTAGTTCTGGCCTGGAGATTGCACCTCTTTCTCTGGCTCAAACAAGAGCCAGGTCTTGAGCCCCAAGTGCCTGCTCCTGGTCTTTTCGCCCTTTCCTCCCTGTGACCCATCCATCACCTGCCAGCTAGACAAAAGCTAGCCCTATGTATGGCAGGTGGGTCAGGACCCCTGTCCTGTCCCTTTTCAGTCTCTCTTCTGGGGTGCAGGCTCACCAGAAGGTCTGGGGCATCTGATCTCAGGTGCCTCCAGGTGCGTTAAAGCTGTTCACATTCTAGAAGTTTGTCCTTTTGTGGGGTGGGGCTGGTGAGGACTAGCCTGGCCTCAGTTCTCTGCTTAGAGCTCAGCTCCCTGTCAGGGAAGGGAGTCAGCAGGACAGATCATAGTGCCTTATTCCATTGTCTTCCCTATCCAGACTCAGCCAGAAGCAGGTGGCTGTCTTCTGGTTCATTTTGTCACTTATACTCAGACTCTCACCTGTATATAGCCACAGGGGAAGGAAACCTGAGCCCCCACCCACCTTCTGTGGGCTATAGCCAGACACACCTCCCTCTTGCCTCCGTGGCCCTCCCAGCAGCTTTAGACCAGGACCAAATGCTGCTGCCCATATATGCACACTGCCTTTGTCCCTCCCTGTTCTTACTTAGCTCAAGCCAGGAGGACACCTACTGCACCATCCAAACTGGCACCAGCTAACCCCATTCTGGTCACAGGAGACCAAGGTTCAGGCTTTTGCCTCATCTAGCTTAGGGGCACTGAGGCAGGGAGTTAGGAACTCTAGTCCCACCTTGTAGGGCTTGCCCTTTGGCTGCCTGAGGGATGTTTTAATGTTTACTTAAAGAAAATACCCTGTTTACAGCTGGAGGAGAAATGTTCGCCCACACTAGGTGAAGATCTGACTCTGGATAGGGCCTGGTCTCCTTGGTGGCACTGCCAGTAGTAACTGCAGTGGTGGTAAAGGCGGAGAAGCCCGGAGTGAGCAGAGGCCCTTGACTTACTCTGCTTCCTAACCCTGTGGTGCTAAGACCACTCCCTATTTCCCACGTAGCCTTCTTGCCCCGCCAATCCCCTCCATGTCATTTCCTTCCTCCAAGATTCTCAGCTCTAACATATCACTATTTTAGAAAACCAGTGTTTGCAGCAATAAAGTTATTGTTTTTGTGTGAATCTTATTCCAAGAAGAAAAGAGCATTGTGGGAATCTGTTTATACTATTAGCTGTTTACTGTTTGGGAAGACAGCTTGGAGGGGTGGTTATATATGGCTTTTAACCTTTAGGTATCTTGAAGAATGGGAAGAGCAGGAGTTTGACTGCTATCCTCCAAGGAAGGGACTGCACTGCCCTTGCCTTACTGAGTTGCCCCTTCCAGCCCTGCCCACCATAGACTTCCCACCTCTCTTCCTCCGTCCCCATAGGGGGGCACTGGTGGGTCTTTGGGTTATCCCTCTCTCCCCCTGACTGGATTCTCTCCTGGCCTGACAGCTCCAGACAGCTGCTGGGAGTCTACCTCAGAATTGGCTAAGCTTGGGTAGTCAGCTCTCCAGGCCAGCAGGCTGATGCCTCTGCCTTCTCTGAGTTTGTATGCACAGGGTCAGTACAGGCCCAACTTTTGAGGGAAAGGAGCCTTGTCTGGACACATGCTCTGGAAAGAGAACCCAGTAGGTACTCGTAGCATTGGCTAATATCAGTATCCACAGCCATTGCTGAGGGGCAGGTCTACTGCCATGGGTTGCCTAGGGCCCCTAGGATGGGGAGAGTACAGAATGAGTGGGGCTTTTTTTTTTTTTTTTATAAATCCAGATGAGATCATAGGAAGAAGGAAACCTGTTTAGGGGAGGTTTTTTTGTTTTGTTTTGTTTTGTTTTTTTCCCTAAAACACTTTTACCCCTAGGGCTCCTTACCATCAACATTGGAGGATATTTCAGTTACTCTTAATGCTCATGTGGGTCAGACTTGATTTTGAGGGAGGTTTAAAGCCAGGCACAAGGTTAGTTTCAAATACTAGTTAATCTTATTTTCCTTTTTTTTTTTTTTTTTTGCACAGAAGCTGGTAATATAGGACCTATGTGTGAACAACTTTATATGAATATTTTTTGTACTTGGCTTACTTGGGTTGGTATGATAACATATTTAAGTTCCTTGAACACTGTGGATTCCCTCTAATGTGTATGAATGACTGAAACTTTGTAAATTAAGGGACGTTTGTGTGAATAAAGTTATTTGATGGGGTCAAAAAAAGCCATATGCTATTTGAAAATGAGTGTTTTGTGATTTTTACTGCTACCGGATGAGTGGCCAGGGCCACAGTATTATTGGGGTTAGGGTTAAAGCTGAGCCCTGGCACTTCTGACAAGCTAGACTTGCTGACCTGCCCCCAACAGACCAATTAAACAAGTAATGAAAAGCTTGCCAGCTGGGACAAATAACAGCCAGGACACAGCGGAAGTAAGATGGCTGCCTTCAGAGCATGTAAAGAGCCCCCTGCTGGGCCGGGTTCCTCTTCCTGAAGAGTCATCTTTGGGATTCTAGCAGTCTGTAGCACTTACTTGTTGAGCCCCCCTCCCCCATTTCGGATCTTACCAAAGGAGACTGGAAGGAACAGAACAAAACATGAAAGAATCAGTACTTTGGAATATGTGTTAGAGGAAAAAGACTTCTGACACAGACATAAACTACGTAAACTCCATTTTAGATCCTAGATTTAGGGACAAGGACTTCTGGAAAGGATTCTTCTGTCCTTGAGCCAGGTAATGAGTTGGCACTTGAAGAATATAACCACAAGTTTAGTGGGGTTACGTGTATGTGGTGTGTGTGTATGTTTGTGTTCTAAGATTCTGTTTTATGTGTGTGAGTATCAAGATATTTTTTAGAGGCATACACCAAGGTTTAGTTAGACCTTGCTTTTGTCATACTTTGAACATTTCCAATAAATGCATTTTTGCCGCACCCCTTGTTAGTTGGGTATGTGTGAACTACAGATGTCTACTTCTGGTGTACAGAGCAGGGAGGGAGAACAGCCAGCAGATTCTTTATCCTGACTCACTGATCCAGTAAGGAGGTGCACACCCACACTCGGCAAGATTAAAGGAATATAGATCAGCTCTGCTGTTTACTGGCCCTTCACTGGTCACTTCCCTCCAGCTTCACTTCTCTCATCCACAGAGCAGTAAATAGCCACACAGGATGGCTAAAAGGACCAAAAAAACAGAAAACCTTTTACAGGAAAAGCAAGAGGCCCTTCTCTTCCATCAGTCTTATCTCTGGCACTGGAGGTAGGGTAGTATTCGAAAGGCAAAGAGGAGGTTGTGACCATTTGATCATTACTAACAGGAAGCATGAACCACCTATAGCAAAGTAGTAAAGCACTGTGCTCCAAGGAATTGAGGTGTGCCATTTAGACCTTTTGTGGAAGCCTCTAGAACACTCTTAGCTGCACTTGGCTCGTTGGTAAGAACAGCAGGGTGTGGTGGTGCACACCCTTAATCCCTGCACCTCGGACACGGGCAGGTGAATCTCTGGGTTTAAGTTCATCCTAATCTGCATTACAAGTTCCAGGATTGCTAGGTCTACGTTGGGTGGGATGGGGTGGGGGGAGCTCAACTTCAAGGGAAGGGCTATATTCAGCTTAGTTTAAAGGTTGAAAGTGACAGCAACAAGAGCAGCAACAACAGTAAATTCCTGTACTGGAAATAATGATAAAGATGTTGTGGGGAATCCAGGTTTTAAGGGAATCCTACATGTGACTGTGTACTGTTTGAAAATATAAAGAAATTGTGCTAAAAAAAAAAAAGGTTGAGGGGCTGGGGATTTAGCTCAGTGGTAGAGCGCTTACCTAGGAAGTGCAAGGCCCTGGGTTCCGGGGGGGAAAAAAAGAACCAAAAAAAAAAAAAAAAAAAAAAAAGGTTGAAAGTGGAGGTGAAAAAGCTTCAGACCGCAGACATCTACAAAGGGAACAAGGATGGACACACGCAAAGCCTCTAGGATCACTGTGCAGGGTCTCCCCACATCTGCTAATGTGTTAAAAAATCCTTCAGATACCCAGAACCCCATTTTAGTCACTTTAGAGTCTACCCTGACCCCAACTCTACCCCTTGTCAAAGACAATGCCTCATTGTAAAAGGCACTCAGCCCAACTTGAAGTCTCCATAGTCTTTAAAGATCTTTTGTGATTATGTGAGGGGGGAGGTCCCATGTACATGGGGTGCACAATGTACATGTGTGTCACAGCACAATGGAACTACTAAGCCACCTCATAATTGGCCCCCTCTCTTATAGTCTAACAGTTTCAATGAGTAAAATCTTAACTGGCCTTCAACTTAGAAGAAATATTCTTCCAGAAGGGGAGAATCCAGGCATAACAAGGAATGGCCATGCTAAGCAAGAACTAAAGCCAGCACAGCACATATAAAATCTGCAGCTCTCTACGTAGTGTCTGAAGCTGTGATGAAATTGATTTTCAAAAAATGTAGGTAGCCACACCCCTTTAAGCTCTGTGGCTTCTCCAGTTGGTTCCAGTCCATCTATACAGCTTGCTTTGGCTGACATCCCACAATCCTGACATCTCCAATATCCTGGGGGTCTCCATTGCTTAACCTTTGTACTTGTACACAAATGGTCTCTCAGGACCTCTTTGTGGGGATTCTGACCTTGTCACAGATTACCTGGTCTCAGCTGCTCCCAATGACTTGTGTTTTTATGCCATCAAAACCAGTACCTCATTGCCAACAGCTTAGGCTGGAGCCTCTGTGGGGGACAACTTTACTATAGTTCCAGTGCAGCACAGATTTCCATGAATGTCACTTCTTCCTAACGACAGCGGTTTGCTGTCTTCGTATTCTCTGCCCGAAGCAGGCTTGTTTATGTACCTTTTCCTCTACCAAACAAGTTTGTAGTCTTTACACTGAGCTCCATTCAGCTTTTTAGGATATGGACAAAATGGAACTCTTAGCCAAAATCTCACATTGGAGGTCCCTAGCTCAGGGGCAAACAGAGGTGGAGACGCCTCACTGTACAAAGCACTCAGCCCGTGGGAACCTCACAAGATGGGCCTCCACTGTCTGAGTTCCTCAGCAATTTTGTCTTCCAAGTTCCCATCAGAACAGCCTATTCTGCTTTTAGCACTTAAGGGCTTTCTAGCCCTCATTAGAACAGTCTCAAAGGCCTACAAACCATAGGGTCAGGTTTAGCACAGCGTTGGTCCCACTTGGTGCCAATTTCTATCCTGGTCTCTCTTTTTCTGTTGCTGGGATAAAAAAGCTTAAGAAGGTCAACGTAAAGGAGCAGGTTCACAGTTGTAGCTAGGAAGTCGGGAAGGCGGGAGGCTGAAGCAGATGACTGCATCCACAGCCAAGAGAGAGAATGACGAATGCACACAATGCTAGCAGCGCAGCTCTCTGCATCCTCCTGAACTCCCGCTCAGAGAGTGGTCCCACCCATGTGGGTCTTCCTACATCTATTAACATAAGAGGATCCCTCACAGGCATTCCCGGAGGCTCATCTTCCAGTACATTCTAGATCCTAGAGTACTAGATTGACACCACTAACTAACCAACAAACCCAGCTAAGTGAGTGAGTGTTTACGTCAGTGGAAGGAGTTATCCAGAACCTCACTAATCCTGCTCACACCCCACACCCAGCCTCTGTTCGTTGTTCAGGGCTTGAGGGGCTTGATAAATAGTTGTCTCCAGCTTACACTGCTACCCAGGAGCTTCTGTTCCAGAGGAAGAAATGGGGTGAATACAGGCACGTTGGTCTGGCAGGCCTGACCGGGGGAGACAGAAATGAGGCCCTGAAACAATCTGGAGGGCATGGCAGAGTCTTCTTGAAGGAGGTAAGTCCTAGGTGACTGTTCTGTCCACCCTACTGCCTAGCCAGAATCTCACTCCAGACCCTGCTCGGTCTGCAGTCTCAACTGCCCAGGGTTCTCTCAGCCTCTGGTCTTCCAACTTGGAGCCTTGCAGGAGGTTTTACCATGCCTGAGCTTCCAAAGGAGCTCCTATGGCCTTGGACCCATCTTGGTCAGTATCCACACAATTTCCTTCTAAGTCAACAGAGCGGGCCACACAGTGGCCCAGAACATTATAGACTTTGTAGCACTTAACATTTCTTCTACTTTACTCTCAAGCCTTGCCACCAGCATCTTCTCTGTTCTGCTTCAAAGCCATCTTGCCTTTCTGCTGTCTCTAAGCACCCTGAGCCTTGCACGCCTGTTCCTCCACCTGGAATACATTGGTATTCTGCTTCATACAGGTGGTCTGTCCATGTCACCTGAGACCCTTCCTGACTTATTTAAAGAAACAAGTCCCCAACTGTCACTGACTCTTCAACATATCTCATTTCTCCTAAATCATATCACTACAGTATACTGTATCATGTGAACTGTATTGTCCTGTGGTATGTGCACATATACATGGTGTCTTAGTTAGGGTCTTATTGCTGTGAACAGACACACACCATGACCAATGTAAGTTTTATAAAGGACAACATTTAATTGGAGATGGTTTACAGGTTCAGAGGTTCAGTCCATTACCATCAAGGCAGGAGCATGACAGCATCCAGGCAGGCACGGTGCAGGAGGAGCTGAGTTCTACATCTTCACCCGAAGGAAGCCAGGAACAGCTTGAGCATCCTCAGGTAGCTAGGAGGAGGGTCTCCAAGCCCACCCAACAGTGACACATTTCCTCCAACAAGGCCACACCTCCTAATAGTGCCACTCCCTGGGCCAGACACATGCAAACCATCACACATGGAGCCCAGTCCCAACTGATCTATCTGCAACACAGCTTTTTACGCCTAAGACTCGGAGGGACATTGTAGAAGAGGGGGCAGGAGGATTATAAGAGAGCCAGAGACCAGGAAGTTTGCTGTAATACAGAATATCAGGAGCTACAGCCTCACCAATACGGCTGTCTAGACATGATCTGAACAAGGACAAAAGACATGCTAACCCTGATGCAAGAAAGCTCGTGGAACCTCAGCCCTACTTGAGAACAGACAAGGAATGCCTGAGCGAGAGAAATAGCCTTCCTCAGGAAAGAGCACACCAACTTACTTAATACCAAATGGTCAGCCCTGAGCAAGTGTACTTTTGAATTTAATAATTTATATGTATACATACATAAATACATATGTAGTATGTACATACATATGTAATATCTATGAAAAAGAGGCTATGAATTTGAAAGAAAGCAAAGGGACATATGGGAGGTTTGGAGGGAGGAAATGAAAGGGAGAAATGTAATTATATTCTGTAAATAGAAAATATAAAAAGTTTGTGTATGTCCTTAAAGAGTTCCTGCGGGGTTGGGGATTTAGCTCAGCGGTAGAGCGCTTGCCTAGCGAGCGCAAGGCCCTGGGTTCGGTCCCCAGCTCCGGAAAAAAAAGAAAAGAAAAAAAAAAAAAAAGAGTTCCTGCAATGGCACATAGTAGACGGCAGCATCTAAGTCGATGAATGAGCGACCCTGTGTAATCAGAGTCATTTAATATTCCACATTCTCAAGGAAACACTGGGAGCCAGCAGGGTAGACTGTCACCATGGGACAAGAACCCAGAGGCTGTGAGCCCCAGCCCACTCTGCTTGGCTTCATTCCAGCCAGCCCCAGAGACATAGGAATGAAACCCAAGGGTATTACCAGATGCTAATTGTGAGACTGCAGTTTAATCTCCCTCCCCGGGATCGAGGGTCGGCCAGCGTGTCGGAGGCCAACCAGTGAATATGTCAGGCTTTGCTGGCTCAAGGGTCCACTGAAGATTTCCAGCTCTACTGTCGTGATGCACACTGCCATTGAGAGTATGCACACAAGTGAGTGTGTCTGAGTGCCAACAGAACTCTAGTTATGGGTGCAGAAATCCGGATTTCATGTCTACTCCAGGGTGTCAGTACTTTTACTTCGACCACTTAGAACCACACACCTGCCGAGCACGGTTCACACCTTTAATCCCAACACTTAGGAGGCAGAGCCAGGTAGATCTGTATGAGTTTGAGGCCAGAGCCAGTCTACATAGTAAGTGCCAGGCTGCCAGGGCTACATAAGTGAGAACTGGTCTAAATAAATAAATATGATAAATTAATACATAAATAAAACTATACACTGGAGTGGTCCGGGGGTTGCTTTTGTGGGCAGTCTGTGAATTACATAGTGACTTATCATCAGATGGGGCCAGCTCGGTGGTTATGCCAGGTTCACGGGAGTGAGGATGGTGCCGGCACCAGCAAGGTTAACCTAAGCCCTGAGGCCTGCTTCATGCCCACCTGGTTCCTTTGAGTAGGGAGGAGGGAAGCAGATGCCACCTGCTGTACTAGTTTCATTCTGTGACTGGGACAAGTACATAACAAAAAACAACTTTAGGGAGGAAGAGTTTGTCTTGTTACACATCTACGTTTATCAATGGGAGAAATCAGGCAGGAGTCTGAAGCAGAGTCCATGACAGAATGCGGCCTGCTGGCTTGCTCACCATCTCCTACTTTCTTATTCAGCCCAGGAACATCTGCCCAGGGAATGAATGGTACTGCCTCCAGTGGCCTAGACTCTCCTGTATCAGTTAATTATTAAGACAATGCCCCTGTCTTAGTTAGGGCTTTACTGTTGTAAACAGACACCATGACCAAGTCAACTCTTAAAAGGACATTTAATTGGGGCTGGCTTACATACAGGTTCAGAGGTTCAGTCCATTATCATCAAGGCAGGAGCACAGCAGCATCCAGGCAGGCCTGGTGCAGGAGGAGCTGAGAGTTCTACATCTTCACCTGAAGGCTACTAGGAGAAGGCACTTCCAGGCAGCTAGGACAAGGGTCTTAAAGCCCATGCCTACAGTGACACACCTACTCCAGCAAGACCACACCTCTTCCAAAAGGCCACACCTCCTAGTAGTGCCACTCCCTGGACCAAGCATATAGAAACCATCACATCCTACTCCCTGACCCCCTTATGCTTGTTCAAACACATGAGTCTATGAGGACCATACCTACCCATAGCATAATAAAGGATACATTTAGTCCAACTTCCTAAATCCTCATAATCTATGGCAGTCTCAGCAATATTAAGAGTCCAAAGTTCAAAGTCTCTTCTGAGATTCATCCAATCACTTAATTGTAATCCCCAAAGAAGACAGGCAATCAGCCGGGCAAACTCCAAACTCTGCATCTCCATGTCTGGTGTCAAAGCGGTCTTCAGACCTCCAACTCCTTTTTCATCTTTGTTGATTGCAACAAACTTCTTTCTCCTGGGCTGGTTTTACTCCCTATTAGCAGCTTTCCTTAGCAGATAGCCCATGGCTCTGTCATCTTGAACATCCTGGGGTCTCCAAGGCAACTTCAGTGTTATAGCTTCTTGTTTCAATGTCTGGAATCCACACATGATCTTCTGGGCTCCTCCAAAGGGCTGGCATCACTTCTCCAGATCTGCCCTCTTTAGCGCTCTAAGCTCAGGTTGACCCACTCCACTGTCACTGCTGTTCTTGGTGGTCATCCCATGGTACTGGCATCTCCAAACCACGGGGTCTTCTGCTGCAACTAGGCTTCTGGGCTTCACCAATAGCCTCTCATAGGCTCTCTTCGTGGTGCCAAGCCTCAACTTCTTTGTATGACTCCTTCAGCTCTGGACTTTCAACTGCACCTTCACCAATGGGCTTCCCCGGCTTCCCACAGAGGGCACATTTTCCCTAGCAGGTCATTATCGTAGCGTCAGGAGCCAGAGCTGAGTAAAACCATTGATGTATTCTACCCTAACAGCAGCATAGCACTTTCTATCACTGTGAAAGCTAGGGATAGAGTTCGCCGGTCAGTTCATGATTTCTCTATGTCCTTCGTGCAACATGAGTGTGTCTTCAGCAACAAGATGTTAGCATCTAGTCATGAGGGGCAACCAAGAGCAATGGCGACAGCCTGTCTTGTTTTGGATGACTCAGGAACCTCCCTGATAATAACTTATAGGGAGGTAACCTGCACTCGATGCTAATAAGCTATGTCTTCTGGGAGCAGAAAATTTCAAACTTCTTTTAAAAACTATGCTTAAAGCTTACAGATTAGTGCGCTCTCATAATGCTCCTTCATAGTTTTAGTTAGGGTTAATCCAACCCCTGCCCTTCAGGTTTCCTCCCACAACTCCACGGAAACCTTTACTCCTTGGATTCCCCTACTGGCTGTTCTTCCATAGCACGTGTGTCTGCTATCTCATCTTACTATCTTTTTTAACTTGGGTCATAAGTTACTTATGTCCCCACGTAGCTTCTTCATGCACACTTGGTTAGCCCTTTCCGTGTTCCCTTATTTCCCATCAGCACCACTTCATTAGCTGCTTGGACCTTTCTGCCTCCTTTCTACTCTCACATCTCCTATAATCCACTCTGCCCACCGTTTAAATACTTCCCCTTCCCACTGACCTCTTACTGGTTTTCTGACTTCTACATTTACCCCACACTAAAACACAAAATGCAAGGTTCGAAGCTACCACCAACATATAAGAGAGAACACCCAACATCTGTCTTTCAGCGCCTGAGTGACATTACTAAGTTTAAAAAACAAAGACCAAAAAAAGCAAAAGACTCCCAGTCCCATCCATTTACTTGCAAATTTCCTTGTTTTATTTTTTAGGAAGCTGACTAATAGTTGGTCTGATGTGTATGCAGCACACCCTTGTTTTCCACTTGTCATTGATAGGCATCTGAGTGCTGACTCAGTTTACTAACTTGTGAATGGGCTGGCAGTGAGCATGAACGTGCACACATCTCTACAGTAAACACAGTTCAGGGTCTGTACCCAGGAGTGCTGTCGCTGGGTCCTATGGTGATTTTCTAGGTTAGGAAACCTCCAGACTGATTTCCAGAGTGTCTGTACTATAAAATCCCACAATAATGATAAAGTTTCCCTGTCCCCCACACTCATGCATTTGTTGTCGTTTATATTCCGATGATGGCCATCTGAGGTGAGAGAGGTTCTTAACATTTTATTTATTTATTTATTTATTTATTTATTTATTTATTTATTTATTTAATGTATATGAATACACTGTCGCTGTCTTCAGACACACCAGAAGAGGGCATCAAATCTCATTACCGATGGTTGTGAGCCACCGTGTGGGATTTGAACTCAGGACCTCTGGAAGAGCAGTCAGAGCCATCTCTCCAGTCCTTTAACATAGTTTTGATTTGCATTTTCCTGATGGCTATGCTGTTAAGCATTTATTGAGGAATTCTGAGGACATTCTGTTCCATTCGTAGCCCAGTTTTTAAGTAGATTTTCTTTTTTAATTTTTTATTTTTCTTAGTGTTTATTTTGTGCGTGCTTTGTATGTTCTAGATGGTGACCTTCGGTTACATGCATGTCTGGCAAAGACGTTCTGCCTTCTCCTGTGGGCTGCCTCCTCACTTGATTGGCTCCTTCCTTTGCTGTACAGAGCTTTTACTTCCATGAAAGCTCATTTGTCCGTTGCCAATCTTCTTTCCTTGGGTATCAGGGTTCTATTCAGAAAGACCTTACCTGTGCCTGGAATTGGAAGCTGCCCCTGCTTTCCTGTCAGCAGGTTCAGGGCATTGGGCCTCATGGAGGTCCTTCATTCATTTGGGGTGACTTGTGAAGGGTGAGAGGTAAGTATTTAGTTTCATTTCTCTGTGTATTGATCCACAGGTTTCCCAACAAGGTGACCAGAAGTAACTTAAGGAAAAAGCTTTATTTTGGCTTATGGTTCTTGAGGGTCAGTGGGAGAGGAGACATGGTGGCAGGCAGCTGAAGGCAGACGCTAGGAGGTTACCTGTCAACATCACAGAGGAAGCAGAGAGAGTGGACTGGAAGAGGGGCGTGGCTGTAAGCTCTCAAAGTCTGTCCCCAGTAACAAGCTGCCTTCAACAAGGGCATAACCGTTCTTCTCCTTCCCTCACGCCCTCAGAGGGCCCCACCGTGAGCTGAGGGTCAGGTGTTCAAGTACTTGAGCCTATGGTTGGCATTTTTTTTATTCAAACCACACCTTTATTTTATGGAATTGGAAAATCTAAAATAAATGGATGAATTACTAGAAGCATGCACACAAAATGAAACCGAGATGAGATGAATAGATCCACATCCAGCAATGAGACTGAAGCCATAATAGTCTCAAAAACAAACAAAACAGTAGGACCAGATGGAGTCACTGCAGAATTCTACCAGCACTTCAGAGAACTAGCGCCGTCACTATTCTAACTATTCCATGAAATGAAAAACGAAGGCTTCCAAACTCTCATTATCAAGCCAGTATACACTCGGATACCAAACCTGATAAAGGAAAAAAAGAAAGAAAAGGAAAATTACAAATCTCTTGGTCAACATAACAAAACGCTCAGTAAAAGACTGGCAAACCTAATTTAAGCTCATACAAAAAAAGTTCATCTCCCATGGTCAAGCTTCACAGAGATTCAGCAAAGGGTTAACATAGATAAAGCCATGAAAACTAGCCATCAGCACATTACTGGATTAAAAGGCAGAAAAACATGATCGTCTCATGAGATACAGAAAAAGTCTTTGACAAAATCTAAATTTTCCATCATGAAAAGGTCTCAGGGAGGCTAGGGATGCAGAGGTCAGTAACTAAACATTTTTAAAAAAAGATTTACATATTTATTATATATAACTACACTGTAGCTGTCTTCAGACACACCAGCAGAGGGTATCAGACCTCATTACAGATGGTTGTGAGCTGCCATGTGGTTGCTGGGATTTGAACTCAGGACCTCTGGAAGAGCAGTCAGTGCTCTTAACTGCTGAGCCTTTTTTATCAGAGAGTCTTTTATTGAAACATTTTCTAGTTGTTTCTTAACTAGCTGGGCACTCCACTGCACCACTGTTGATGTCATGAGGTGGCGGCCATCCACATTGCAGCCCACAGACTGTGCAGAACCCAGGATCTCTTTGATAGTTCCAGAAAGTTCTCTGGCCAAAGACCGGTGTCTCATCATTTTAACAATCTCATCAAAAGTGATGTTTCCACTGTGTTTAATGCTTTTCTGCTTCTTCCTGCCTTTTGGTTGAGGGCTTTGATGATCAGGGAGAGGCAGAAGGCACCACCTCAATCTGGGCCTGTCTATTCTGGATGGTCAGTTTCACTGAAATCCTGAGACCTTTCCAGTCACCAGTAGCCTTGGCGATGTCATCACCAACTCTTTGGGGGGAACACTTTTTAAAAAGGCTATATACACATCAGTTAAACACAAAACCCCAAAGCGTTCTCACTAAGATCAAGGCTCCCGTTCTCTCTATTCCTTTCCAACTTAGTGCCTGGAGTCTTAGGTAGAAAGAGATGGAAAGGATACAACTAGAAAAGAAGTCAGGACTGCTATTTGTAGATGGCCCGATTCTCTTCCCGAGACCCTGGAGACTCCACCAGAAGGATACTTTTAGAGTTAATCCCCTAAGCACCGTAGCAGGTTATGGCCACAAAATAAAGTGAAAACCCTGGGAGCGAACCTAATGAGGAAATGACAGACTTGTTCAGTTGCCAGAGGAAGATGCTGAGGAAGAGACCGCAAGATGGAAACACCTTCCATGCTTCTGCATTGGAAAAATCAGTATTGTGAAGAGAGCCACCTTACCAAACCTACAGACTCAGTGCAATTCCAGCTAAAATACCAAGATTTTGCTTCATAGACACAGGAAAAATAGTCTTAAATTTTATATATATGGTGGCATAAAAAGAACACGGCTGTAGGTACACCATACCTGATTTCATATACTACAGAGCCATAGAAATCAGAACAGCACGCACGGTACCAGCACAAATGCACACATACGTCAAAGTAATGGAAGAGAGGAACCAGATAGAACTCCATGTAATTGCACCTACCCGATCTTTAACAGAGACGTCAAAACTACACTGAGGAAAAGATGGCTTGTTCACAAACCGTGAGACAGAAGTAACCACCCACGAGGTTTAGAAAATACGTCCTCATGGTATTCTGAAGAGTACCCCTTTAGTTTCTAATACGTTTTCTCTTTCTTTTGGTTAACTTGTCTAAAAAAATTATCTTTTCAAAGAACCAGTTCTAAATTTCTTTGATTTTTTGTATCATTTCTTTGTTGATTTTTTCAACAAATTTCAGCCCATATTTGATTAGCTCTCCCCATTACTCTTTGGGGATTTGATTGGTTCTTGTTTTCCTACGGTCGTTAGGTGCATCATTAAATTATTAATTTGAAATTTCTCAAATTTTTCCACGTACAGGCTTAATGCTCTGCCAGCAGCTTTCATTGTGCCTCACAGATTTTAGTATTTGTGTTGTCATTTCATTCAACTCCAGGAATATTTTTATCTTTCCTGGTATCTTTAGTGATCCAATTATTATTATTTGGTGGTATGTTATTTAATTTCCAGTAGTTTAAACTACTTTCTGTAGTTTTTTTTAAGTTTTATTTACTTAATGTGTATGTGTGTACACACACACACATATATACATATATATATATGTATGTATGTATGTGTGTGTATATATATATATATATATATATATATATATATATATATATATATATATATATATATATATATGGTCCCTGTCTTCAGACAGACCAGAAGAGGGCATCAGATCTCATTACAGATGGTTGTGAGTCACCATGTGGTTTCTGGGATTTGAACTCAGGACCTCTGGAAGAGCAGTCAGTGCTCTAAACCACTGAGCCATCTCTCCAGCCCCTTTCTGTAGTTTCTATTGCTGTTTATATTTAGCTTTATTCCACTGTGAGAATGCAGAACATTATTTCAGTTTTCTTTGTTCAGACTTATTTTGTGTCATAATACGTGATCAGTTTTGAAGAAAGTTTCCTATGCTCCTGAAGAGAATGTGTATTCTTTACGGTTTCGGTGGGGTGTTCTCTAGATGTCTGCTAGGTCCATTTGCCTTGTGGTTTCACTTCTGCCAAAGATTTTCTGTTCAGTTTTGATCCAGGTGTCCTGTCTATTGGTGATGGTGTGGCTTTAAATTCTCCGACTCTCACTGCGCTGGGATTAAGCCAACACAGTGGATTAGTATTTTTATACCTTACCGTATTTCTTTTGTGTGATTGGGTGCACATGTGTTTATTGTGTGTATGTTTAGAACTATAATATCCCCATAGTGTCTTGTTGCTTCCATGAGTATGAAATGCCCCATTTTATCTCTCCTGACTAGTTTTGGTTTGAAGGGTGTCTTGTCAGACATTACATCTACTTGGACTATTTCTCCCATCTTTTACCCTAAGGTGGTGTTAGTCATTGATGGTGAAGTGTTTTTCTTGGAGGCATCAGAAAGATGGGTTGTCTCTTTTATTTTTAAGTTTAATTTAATGTGATGTTTGTGAAGCATGTGTTGGTGCCCAAAGAGGCCAGGACAGGGTGTCCTGTCCCTTGGATCTAGTAAAAGATGGTTGTGAGCCACTGTATGGGTGCTGGGAATCAAACTCAGATTCTCTGGAAGAGCAGCTATTGCTCTTAACTTCTGAACCATCTCTTCAGCCTTGGATTCTGTTTTCTAATCCAATCTGCTAGGCTCTCTTTTTCTTGGGGGGATTTAAAATCATTAATATTCAGGGTTTTTGTTAAAGTGTCTGACAGTCTCTTGATTTTGTGATGCCCTTTAGATCTCTTTTGATCCCCTGTCATAGTGTTGTTTATTGACTTATTCTCTATGACCTCTTGGGTGTGTCTGTCCTTCTCTTCGGTTGAAGCATTCTTTCCAGCATCCTCTGTAGAGTTGGTTTCATTAGTTCCTTTATTCTGTTCTTACCATGGAAGGTTTCTGTTTCTCCTTCAATTTTACTTGATTGTTTTGCTGGGTAGAATCGTCTGGGTTGACCGCTATGGTCTTTCACAAGTTAAAATCTTTTCAGGCATGCACTGGCTTTCAGTTTCTGTAAAATTATCAGTTGTTATTCCATCAGGCCTTCCTTTATTAGTAACCTGCAGCTTTCAATACCCTTCCCTTACTCTGTGTTTCTGATGTTCTAACTCTGTCACGGGGAATTTATTTTCTGTCCCTGTCTAGTTAATGTTCTGTAGACTTCTTATACCTTTCTTTCTCTAGGTGTGGACATTTTTCTTCTATGACATTGTCAAAATATATTATATGCCTTTGGCCCAATATTATTCTTTTGCATCTATGCCCATAATTTGGTCTTTTTAGTGGTGTCCTGGAACATTCCCATATTCCATTCATATTTTTTTCTTTTCTTTTTTTTTGGAGCTGGGGACCCAACCCAGGGCCTTGCGCTTGCTAGGCAAGCGCTCTACCACTGAGCTAAATCCCCAACTCCTCCATTCATATTTTAAAGAATTTATCATTGACCTTTGTGGTGTGAACCAATTTCTCTGCCTTGTCTTCCAGCTCTGATTCTGTTTTCCACACGAAAACAGAATTGGCTTTTCATTAGTTTTTCCTTCTTGTTGATTCCCATTTTCATTTCTTGTATTAACTTCTTTATTTTATTTCTCTCTTTTCTTTCTCGGAGTATATTCCTGTCTTTTTTGAGCTTGTTTGAATCTTTTGTCTGGATGTTTTTCCAGGTCATTCTCCCTGGGGTTCGTTATTATGGATTAGTACTTTCTGGAGGAGACTTGGATTTCTATGTTGTTTTGTTTCTGCACTGGAACTTGCACATCTGGACTTAGTTGAATGGAAGGGTGGCTCGGAGGCTGAGTCTGGGGCTTCTTATCTGTTGGTACTGGGAGTGAGTAGGTGTTGGAAGTCTCGGGGTCTAGGAACACCTTGCCTCTGGGTGTTAGGAGCAGAGTGGAAGGCAGAAGTTTAGGTCAGTTTCTCTGTATCTGAAGACTCCTATTTGTCAGTGCCTGGAGCTTGGGAGAAAGTCAACATTTGGTGTTCATGGTCTAGGGACCCCTTATTTTCCTAGTTTTGTTTCTTAAACCAACAGACACCCTATAAGACACTCTTCAAATAAAAAGGTTCTAAGTTCAGATATATTAAAGAGGCTGTTTGTTTTTATTTCCCTTCTGGGACTTCTGAGAAGTCTTGTACCAAGTGCTCTTCCTCAAGCTTCTCAGATCACTGGTCTCACATTGAAAAGCACCTCCTAACATCTCCTCACACTAGTTTCATGAGAGAAATGCTTTGGAGTTCATATTGGGAGATGCTGAACAAGATAATTTCTACACCTTTAAGAACCCGATTTCCTTCCAGGCGACTTTAGCCGCCCCATCCTGTTTCCCATGAGACTATAATCACATCATTCTTGCAAAACCTTCAGTAATTTCCTCTACTCATTCTTCTGGTTCCCTGAGGGCAAACAGAAATATTGGGAATTTAATAAACAGTCTAGGTCTCTTGCCCGAATGCTTTGGGAGCACGGACCAGACAATTTGAATGTGGGTAAGAACACAGAGTGGTAGCTCCAGACAGCATATCAAGTGTGGCACCAAGCCCACACATTCCTGGCTCCACACTGGCAGAGCCTGGCGCTGTCATGTAGTGTTTACCGAACACCAACACATCCCGTTATCCTTGGCTTGGAGGCACCTGCCACTTAGTGGTTCAGCACACTGGATCTACTATGAAACCCCATGGGTACCAAGCTGCTCTACTTTTCAAGAACCCAGTTTCCTCATATACAAATGAGGGTGATTCGTATATGTGTGTGTGTGTGTGTGGATTCGTCACTGCTGCACAAATGGGAGAGTCCCAAACAGCTATTGAAACAAGACAGAATCTGTCTTCTTTCACACATACAACAAGGGGCAATACAGGGCTCATATTGAATGTATCAAGTCAGCAAAGTTTTATCTTCTTGTCTTCAGTCCATGAGTTCCAGTCTCTAAGGTCCCTCCCAGTGCAGAATGGATGCTGGAGCCTCACACACTTCATCCTCATCCCAACAACAGCATAAAGAAAGGGGAGGGGAGGGGTTGGGGATTTAGCTCAGTGGTAGAGCGCTCGCCTAGCAAGCGTAAGGCCCTGGGTTTGGTCCCCAGCTCCAAAAAAAAGAAAAAAGAAGAAAAAAAAAAAAAGAAAGGGGAGGGGAAATAGCCTACTCCCTCTGCTTTCCTAACCTTCTAAAACAGACAACGCACTTCTTTCTACGTGGATTGGCTAAAAATTAGTCACATGACTATATATGTGCACTGCCAAGAATGCTGGGAAGCAAAGTTCATAATAACTGTGTTTATTATGAACACAGTTATTAAAGGAGAGTAGATATTGGAAGAGGGCAGCTAGCTGGTCTATGATGTTAGATATTCCACTGGTTTACTAGAATAAAGGCTACTAATAATAGTTGTGGTGCATGAATGAAATTCCAGCACGAGGAAGGCTGAAACGTGAGAATTGCTACAAGTTCAAGGTCAGTGTGGGCTACATTGTGGGTTCAAAACCACCCTAATTCACACAGAAAAACCCTATCACACACATACAAATGCAGATTTGACTTCAAAACACAGCAAAAAAAAATATTAAAAAGCCACAAAAAGATTAGGTTAGGTAGGAGTGAAGAAGAAAGAAAAGACTTATCTAGACCATATTCAATCTCCAGTCCTACTCCTGTTTCCACATTCTGTGCTCTGGCCCAGCCGTGTAAGTCTACCTGACCCTCTATGCCTTGTCCAATCCACTGAATTCACTCAAATTTATCCTGCCTATCATATCCAGGCCTATCCCACATCACAAATCCTTTGCTCTAATCCAGTCTGGTGAATCTACCTGATCCTAGTCCACCTGTGTCCTCCCAATCCTGAAACCTGGCCCAGTTCACACATCTTGTCTGTACCAGCCCAATCTAGTGAGTTCTGCTTGCACCATTGCCAAGTGCTAAGAAACTTAGTCCAGCCTGCTAAATCCACTAAACCCTAGACCATTCGCGCCACATCCAACTCCAGGCTTAGCCCAGATAGCACATACTATTGCTGGTCTAGTATGGTGAGTCCTCTGGACACTACCAAACTGCACTACACTCAACTTCCAAGCTAGCAAAACTCACTTGTGTGCCTATATGATCTGGTGAGTCCCTGGAAACTTGAATGATCATACTAACCAACCCCTCAGGTCTAGCCTCAGCCATGTGGCCTGTATGCTGGACACATGAGTATCCAAGACCCTGGTCCACCCACACCATCCTTACACTACTAGGCAAAACTTGGAGAGCCAGCCATTACTTCCATTCACCTGTTTCTTGTTAACCATGAATTGGAATCACCCCCATTCCTCCAACCCAAAAGCAACACTGTCTCCCTAGAGGACTGACCCACCAAGCTCTCATACATGATCTGAAATAAACCAGGCTTCAACAATAAAAACACAATCAAACCCCCACCCTACAAAGGCAACCTAGAACCTTTCATCAGACACACAACCAAGAAGTTCACATGTCCATGTCTCATCATAAAAACACAAACATGAGAGGCCAAGACAATAGGACCCTCATCCCTACCCCAAATCCATCAGTCCTGTGGAAATGGTGTCCAGTGAGAATTACCCAGGAAAACACAGGCCTCAGAACTTAAAAGAAAAAATCATAAAGTTCATAAAAAAAAATTCAAGTTTAAAAAACACACACAAGTTCTGACAGCTTGTGATGGCTAACCTTGGTTCTAAACTTGACTGTATATGCAATCTAGGGGCTGGAAATGACTCAGAAGAATACTGCTTGCTCTTCCAGAGGGCCCAAGTGTGATGCCCAACACCCATATGGAAGCTTGCAACCATCTGTGCCTCCAGTGCTAGGAGAGCCAATGCCCTCATCTTCCTTCGTGCACACTATGTGCACTTGGATATATGGTGCAGAAACATAGAGACATGTAAAGTATCCATGCATATAAGATTGAATTAAATTAAAATGTAAAAAGGAAAATTTAAAAGAAATGGACAAATTTCTAGAAGTTTACTGAGGCATCCAAACTACCCAAGTTAAGTTAAAAAGAGATCAACATCCTAAGTAAAATGATAAAAAAGAAGAAAATTGAAACAGTATTAAAAAGCCTTCTGAATGAAAAAAACCAAAAGCCCAAGTCCAGATGAATTCCCAGTAGAGTTCTACCAGGCTCTTGAAAACTATCTGCAGCTAAAAACTATTAAGTTATTAAAAAAAAAGAGAAAAAGAACAGAAAGAGCATTTTAAACCACATTTTACAAAGCCATTTTCATTCTAATAAAAATCAGGTTAAGTGTGCACACACAGATATTACAGAACAATATTGCCAATGAACACAGATGCAAAAATTCTTAGTAAAATACAGGTATATATCACAGAAATCATTCACCATGATCAAGTTGACTTTATCCTGGATATGCAGAGATGATGGTTCAACATATATAAGTTAACAATTATTTAAAATAAGCCATGTAAACTGGTTTAAAGTTTTTTAAAAATCACATGATTTTTAGACTTAGCATTTATTTCAATAGATACTTAAAAGGCCTTTGACAAAATGCCACAAGATTTCCAGATAAAAGTCTTGAGGAGAGTAAGGCTAGAGGGAGCATACCTTAGCACAATGAAGACTAACGAACCCACAGCCAATGTCCTAAATGGGGAAAAGCCTAAATCAATCCCCTTAAAATCAGGAACAAGACAGGGCTGCCCACCACCTCCACTCCTTTTCAGTACAGTTCTGGGAACAGTGAGACCAGAGAAGGAAATGTGAAGCCATTATCACTTTTTTTGCAGATATGATAATGTATATTAAAGATCTCAAAGATACCACCAGAAATGATCAACCATTTCAATAAGGTGGCAGGATACAAAATCAACTTTCAAAAATCAGTAGTCTTTCATGATAAACCAACGATAAACATGACGAGAACAAGGTCACAGATGTGTTCCACATACCATATCCTGGAAAAGTAGTAAAACATCTAGAATAAGCCTAACCAAGAAGGCAAAAGCTCTCTGTAAGGAAAATATCCTATCTCTGAAGAAAGAGACTGAGGATAGCATTAGAAGATGGAAAGACCCCCCATACTCATGGATTGGTAGAATTAATATTATGAAAATGACCATATTACCAAAAGCCATTTGTAGATTAAATGCAATCCCACAGAAAAATCCATGTCATTCTTTGCACAAACAGAAAAACAAAATCCCCAAATTCATATGGAACCACAAAAGACCCCACGTTGCCAAAGCAGGCTTGAGCAGTGCTACAGTAATCCAGAGCTACAGTAATAAAACCAGCATGGCACTGGCAGAACAGAGACTTGTAGATCAATGGGACAAAACAGAAGACCCAACCCGAGCACATGTAAATACCGCCATCTGGTACTTGATAAGGATGGCAAAAAGCATACGGTGGAGAAAAGGCAGCATCCCCAACCAATCCTGCTGGAGACGATGTCTGTCTACCCAAAGAAGAATGGAATCAGACCCGAATCTGTCACCTTGTACAAAATCAACTCTGAATGGGTTCAGACCTCAGTTGAGAGACAGAAAACACAGGCAGCACCTACAAGATATGTGTGTAGGAAAGGCCTTTATGAATAGAGCTCTGTTTGCCCTGGAATTAAAGCCAACAGTTGACAGATGGCACCTCATAAAACTAGAAAGCGTCTGTACATCTAAGGAAACAGTTAACTGAGTGAAGAGGAAGTCCACATGGTGGGAAAGAATCTTGAGCAGCCATATAACTATAGGGAATTAATATCCAGAATATAGAAAGAACTCAGAAACTGGGCAAAGAAAGCAAATGACCCAATGAGGAGACGGGCTGTGGATTTGAACAAAGAGTTTTCAAAAGAAGAAATAAAAATGGCTGTGGTGATACAGTATTATGAAAACATCTCTTACATTCTAAAAACTTTTACTGGATCTCATAGCCAAGGTTAATGATACATCATGAGGTTACTTAAAACCTAAGACTGCTATCCTACTGAATTCTCAAACTTTGTTTAACCTTCCTCTAAGAGAATAGTTTAACAGTCAGCCTTACTTGCTGTGGATTTCCCATGTGGTCAACTTTTACAAACTAAGCTAATGCCTAGCTGTAATCTTAAACTATGCACTCCCTCGTGCCCTTGATCCAGATAATACGTGGGCATCATATGCTGGAAGCGTCAAAGTTGAGAGCAACTTGTAACATCTACCATTGAGGTTGACAACAACCATTTATGGATATTGGCTGATAAACAATAGTATTTGTTATCTGGGTCAGAGAGAATCAGAAGGAGCCATTGTACAACTCTGTTAGAGATTTCTATAAACTCTCCCATTCCTCCCCTATTAACAGCTTTCTATGCTGTTTAATAAATACAGAGCAAAGGCCTTTGTCAGAGACAGACAGACACATAGGGACAGACATAGGGACAAACAGATTCGCAAAACTCTCTTCAGGCAGCAGCAGATTCAGACTTTTGCAATAGACAGCGGACGGAAGACACAGGGAGCGCAAAGTGAGGAAGTCTGTCCTAGACTCACGCTTCGTTAAACGGGTCCGAGGGGGAGAGGTGCTTTGGTTTCTTTCTAAATGTGACAACTGCGTTACTGGCAACTCAGGGTTAATCGCCGGTGCGTATGATTCATGTGCTAAGAAATATTTCCAAAAGTTTTCATCATTCTTAGCAATTAGGGAAATGCAAATCTGAAACACTTTAAGATATGAAAAACAACTTAGACCGAATGTTGGCAAGGATACTGGGGAAAGGGAAGCCCTCGTTCGCTAGCCGTGGGATTGCAAGCTGCTGCAGCCACTCTGGAAATAAGAAGTGTGGAGAAATTCTCAAAAAGCTAAAAATAAATGAGCCACCCAACCCAGCTATGCCACTTCCTGGCGTAAGGCCAAGGACCTGACTTCTACTTCACAGATACGTGCTCAGCCGTACCCACTGCTGGGCTGTCACAGCACTAGGAAGTCAGCACAACCTGAATATCCTTCGCCCAGTGAATGGATAAGGAAAATGGTATGTAAACACAGCCGAATACTATTCACCCGTGCCATAGATGAATGAATAAATGAAGGAAGGAAGGAAGGAATGAAAGAAATCTATGGGCAAATGTATAGAATAGAATGTATTCTACTGAGGGAGGCGATCCAGACAAATGCTGCATGTCCCGTCTTACTTTTGGATCCTACCTCCAAATCTTTAGATGTATATATATCTTGGAGTAACCATAGGAACCAGGAAAATAGAAAGGGACTGGAAGGGACTGGATGGGGTGGAGCAGAAGGAGCTGAGGACAGGAGAGTAGCACACAGAGTGCTGTAAGGGGGTTGATAGGAGGAACGAGAGGGAAGAGGAAAGGAAGGGAAAACCTGAGCTTCAGTGGGAGAGGAAGCACTTAGTCCTACTGTGACTGGATGTTCCAGGTCAGGTGGTACCCAAGGGGGAGGGGCTTCTCTTTTCTGAGGAGAAGGGAGGGGGATAACGGGGGAGGTATTTGTAAGAGTAAGACTGGGAGTGCAATCGGAATGTAAAGTGAATAAATGACTATATAACACCAAGGATGATCAAAGAAACCATAGGGAAATATATTACTTTATATTCAGTTAAATTACATATGTAAGTCATATATACATACATAAATCAAGTTATGCCTCTTGGGATAGTAATTCTCCCTCCAAAACTCATAGATGTACAAACCCCTACTGTCAGGCAGTGGAAACCTCCCTTGTTTGCCAGCGGACTTCATGAGACACGTGTAGACTGTTGCCACTGTCCTTGGTTGCCTCCCAGAACATGAAGATAAGAATTTGCCTATTGCTGGAGACACCATACTTAGGATATGGGACTTTGAGGAATCTGGAACTCACCTGAATGCTTCCACCCTGAGGACTGGCTCTCATAGTTTCAGAAGATGTTGTGCAAGCTGCCAAGGAAGAGGAGAAACAGGTAGTTTCTCCCACCCAGCCTATGAACCATAACCCTGACTGGATTGGCAAGACAGCCACACTTGTGCAATTGTGGCACTTTTATCGTTCAGGTAACCAGAGCTGTTTAGTTATAATTAAAGTCCTCTCAATAGGAATGGCACTTATGCCTGGTATTGTAGCCCTACCTTAATGTACTGGCTGGTTTTGTGTGTCAACCTGACACAAGCTGGAGTTATCACAGAAAAAGGAGCATCCCTCGAGGAAACACCTCCATGAGATCCGGCTGTAAAGCATTTTCTCAACTAGTGATCAAGGGGGAAGGACCCAGCCTGGGCTGGTAGTCTTGGGTTCTATAAGAGAGCAAGCTGAGCAAGTCAGAGGAAGCAAGCCAGTAAGTAACATCCTTCCATGGCCCCTACATCAGCTCCTGACTCCACGTTCCTGCTTGAGTTCCAGTCCTGACTTCCTTTGGTGATGAACAGCAATGTGGAGGTGTAAGCTGAATAAACCCTTTCCTCCCCAACTTGCTTCTTGGTCATGATGTTTTGTGCAGGAATAGAAACCCTGACTAAGACACTAACTTTCCTATTGCTGGGGCCAAAGCACTTAATAAGAGAGAATGTTTAACGTGGTTTATTGTTTCAGAGACTTAGAGTCCACAAAGCAAAGGAAGTGATAGCGAAGTGCTCACATCTTGATCAACAACCACCAGGCAGAGAGAGAAAGCACTGATAATCACACAAGTCTTGAAACCTTAGAGCCCAACCCCAGTGACATATATCTTTCATATATGCATGTGTACATGTATACAGGCCATCTCTAGTTCTCCTCAGACCAGAGACCAAGTATTCAAACACATCAGCCTCTGGGAGCCACACTCAAATCACCACATTCTACTACCCTGTCCCTGTAGGCTTGTGCCCATATGGGAACTTCAAAAGTCCCCATGGTCTTTCACAGTCACAAAAGACCTTGAGTCACGCTAAGACTCAAGGCGTTCTCTTAATCGAAATCCCCGTAAAATCAAAAGACAAATTACAGGCTTCTAGCATACAGTGACAGAGAATATACATTACCACTTTAAAGGGATGCATAGTGGCACTGTGAGGATATACTGAACCAAAATAAGGCTGAAACCCAGCACGTCGAACTCCATTACTTTGGCTCCATGTCTGATGTCAAAGGGCTTAGATGCCTTTGCCCTCCAGCTTTGCCACCTCAGATATACTTGTCTCTCTTGGGCTGGTTCCACCATGCAGCAATCCTTGGCAGATGTCCCATGGCTCTGGCACCTCTAACATCTTGGGGGATCAAACATAATCCAGGCTTCAATTTTACAGTTTCATGCAACAGCCTCTTAGGGGCTCCATTCAGGGACTCCCCTGCTAGGTGCCTGGCCTCAGTGGTGCTGCTTAACCATGGAGGAAGATTCTACAACCCTTTTACTCATGTCTCCTTCAGGAAAGCCGGAACCATGTGGATGACACTGCCAAGTTTGGCTCCCAAACTTGGTACCCTCAAACCCCCACCCCTGTGATACACATCCGCTAACAAGACCATACCTCCTAATCCTTCCCAAACATTTTTTTTATCAACTATTCTTGTAATACTTGTCTGATGTCAAAGGGTTTATGATTACCGGGGACCAAGTATTTAAACATATGAGCCCACAGCGGCCATTCTCATTCAAACCACGACACTAACCAACTTCCCAAGGTGGCTTAGATCACAGACCTTAGAGAACCCTCTATTGTCATTTTTCCCAAACCAGGTAACCTCTAACTGCATTCTAATTACTTATCCTTGTACCTCAGAGAAATGTAACCCTCTTTCTTTCTCACAGAAGCACCCCCTCCACTGCAACAGATGGAGACTATTTATTACAGAGATCCACGATTGATCAAGTGCAGATAATAGGGGATTGTGAGATGCCCTGGCCAAACTGATACATCCCTAATATAGCACTTACACTAAGGCTCAAGGAAATTCATGGAGGAGAGGTTGGGGAGATTGTAAGAGTCAGAGGTACATCTTTTGTGAAATAGTGTCTTCTATCTGTGACAGGGAAGTTGCATCCACGAAACCTCAACATTATGTTTGACTAATCATTATTAGGGTGGTAATGACATCACCAGGTGTCATGCCAATGTGAGACTCCCATGTGGTCCCACCCCTAGGTGAAGAGCAATAGGTGGGGTAGTATCCGCTGAGCGAGAGGGATAATCTGATTCCTCCAGGGATAAGCTGTACATATGAGCACACTAAAGCGACTCAAATTTCATATATACATGTATGTGTTACCTATGTATATGCGTATGCAATTGTTAAAGATAAGAACTAAAGAAGAGACCATGAATTTGGGAGGGATACAAGAGGAACTGGAGAGGAGAGGCAGAAGTAATGTAGATCTTGTGCTGATGGACGAGGTTTTTCTAAAAACTTATTAAACAAACAAAAATATCTAAGTTAGCTCTTCTTTATAACCACAGAGGTTCTTGGGTATCCTTTGACAAAACTTTTCCTGGGGATACACAGCACATACATCTAATCACCATAAGTAGAGAACCCACAACAGACCAAAGTACAGATACCATCGAAGTCCAACTTAGTAAACCAATGAGTTTTACTGGTGTTACTTACAAGAATATAGGTGAGAAGTTACATAAATGCACAGAAACGACTCAAAGACTCATGAAAGGCATGAGTTCCCCCAGCATGGAACCTAAAGCACACTGCACAGCCTGCAGGCAGCTCAACAGGTTAGAGTGTCTGTGCCAGGTGACTTCATTGGTCTAAACCTCTTCTAGGCAGGTCAGCTGACTTGTGCATCTACCAGGAAAACTGGTCTGGTCTGGTCTAACAGTCCTTTTTGAATCTTGGCTTATCTGAGAGGAGTTCTCAGCTTTTATTGTTTACTCTGGCAGGAAGGAGCCTAGCAAATCTGGTCAGTTTCAGGGACTTCCTGAAGTACTTTTGATGGCTTACCTTCCTGCCTTAGGAGTTTCCCTGCAGGATGGAATGTTTCAGTTTCAGTTCTACAGCATCCTGTGGTGGTTAGTGTTGGTTGTCAGTTTAACAGCAGCTGGAATCATCTAGGAAACAAACTTGCAGCCTCTTGTGTGGGTTCATTTTGATTAAGTTTATCTAGATGGAAGGACCCACTCTAAACAAAAGCAGAACCATTCCCTGGGATTGGGTCCTAGAATGTGTATAAAGAAGAAAATCATTGCTTACTTCCTCCTGACAGTGGTCACATGTGACCTGTTGCTTCAAGTTCCTGCCACCTTGCCTTCCTCCATGATGGACTGTGGCTTTGATTTGTGAGTGACAAGAAAGCCTTACTTTTACCACAGCAACAGGAAAGTAACTGAGACAAGCCTCAAGAAGATAGTAGTACACATCTAATAGACTGGGGAAAAACTAAAGCTTACCAATGCTGGGAAGGGCAGAGAACTATAAGTCTTATGCCTGCTGGTACAGGTGGGAAATGATGTGCCCATGGTTTTCTCAATTGTTAGAAGTCAGTGCAGTCATCCATTCCATGTTTTCTCCAAACTAAAAGACAGTTTGTATCCATACAGAGGTCTACACAATATCCATAGCAGTCCCTACCCATAGCAGTCCCTACCCTAATCAGGCCCAATTGCCGTCAGCAGATCAGCACCTGGATAATTGCACGGTGAAGCATCCACACCGTGGAGGGTCTACTCATGACAAAACGGAAAAAACAGAGCAGAACGAAACCTATTTGGTGCACACAGTAACAGAATATCCTTGACACAATTATGCTGAACAAAAGGAACTCGAGTCAAAAGAATTGCAGCTCCATTATTCTATACAACCCTGAACAATGCAGACAAATACACAATACCTGAAGGCAGGCCAGGGGTTGCTTCTGGGAAATGAAGGGCTAGAAAGTAGACTATAAGGGTGGTGGATATGTTCCTCATCTTGTGTACAGTGATGGCTTCGAATACAAACATGTGAAAATCTATTAAGTCACACACTTCAAAGATGTGCAGTTTAGTATGTCAACGATGCCTCAACAAAGTTGTTTCAGAACAAAAAGGAAAAAGGTATTAGATTTGCTTAAAAGGACTCATTCCCCCAGCAAAATTTGTAATAAAGCAAACATAAAAAGGACCATAGTGATATATTTTAAAGCACCGAATAATGACTTTAAAAACCCGCATAAGTACGTGGTATTCCTACAGAACGAGAGGAGGAGAGGGAAGGGTAATGGGGAAAGCTGCATACAAGTATATTGAAAAAAATAGCAGAATTCGGAAAATCTTCATTTTGCAGCCACTAATGCAAGATAATTAATTCAAGCAAAGTATCAACAGCTATTACAGTCACTTTGTGAAAATTTGTGATGGAACAGCATATTCACGTCTCAAATATAATCCATCGCACAGATGAATTATTATTTACAAAAGGGATTACCTTCATAACGGAAGCATTTTAATCAAATGAGCACAGTTCATATCACCAATGATAGGAGGAACCCCTTACGTAACAGTGGGTAGGACACAGCCCCACCTCTCTGAGAGTATTACCCATAGCGTTTAGCCAGAATCTAATCATGTGGAAACAGTGAGTTGTGCCCAATTTGAGAGACATTCGACTAGACAACTGGGTTGTCTCTCTTGAAAAATGTCAGTGTCATGAAAGAAGGTCGGAAAGGGCAGGCCAGTGGGGTCATTAGAGTTGAAACAAGAGGGACTTAGCCAGACGAAGAGGCTCTTCCTTGATGGGAACAGTAAAATCAATCCTAGATTGAAAAAGAATAAAAGTGAAAGCTGTTAAGACTCAGGCTTGCCTTTATAGTTTGTGACAAGGTTGCCATTTTGACAGCCCCCAGTATTTGGTATTGTTGTATGGAGGAGTGCCCCTTGTTTAGTTGGATACATGGTGCATTTTCGTGTGAAATACATACGTGTAGTATAGATATATCCCACCTACCCATCTGCCAAGGGAGAAGAGAGCAAAAGAGAACACGTATGTTGCCACGTGCTCCATCTAGGGGCCTGGGTGAGGAGTGAAGGGGTCTGCATTGTGGGATTCCTCTACCTTTCCTGCCATTGTGAAAATACAGATGAAAAGTTGGAAGTGGACCAAAATGGATGGTTGGCCGCCCAGAGCTTTTTCAGCTTGGAGGCTCCATGTAAGGCTCTGACCTCTGGGTAGCAGGCAGTACCCAAGACCCATACTCGGAATCTGTCAGCCTCCCAGCCTGCCGGTGTATGGGGCCTGGACCAGGGATATCAGGAGCTTATCCTTTATGAGCTTTCCTCTCTTTCCTCATACGGGCTTTCCCTTCCTCTCATCCTTTCTAGATGGTCTACAAGGTCTGGTTGAGGTACATGGATGAGGTGCGTATTCAGTAGTAATTCATAGGCAAGCTGCGCATGCCCAGTGGCTCTGCAGTATGGTTTCAAGAGGTGCAGGACTCCCCAGCTCGACCTGTAGCTGAAATGCATCCATCGCTCTGCGCCCCTGCCCAGGACCACCCTTGCTCTCTCATCTGCTCTCTGATGCTGCGCGTCTCTCTTCCTGAGGCAAAAGCCCTGACCAAGAAAGCGAGGTTCTTTGTCCACGGTTGCATCCTACCCTTCCCCCACCCCTCCCTCTCACGCTGTCCAAACCTCACCAGTTTTCCTAAAACTTTGAGGTTGTACACTATTGCCTTGGGGCTGCTGTGCCTTATTTATGCTTCTGAAATGTTCCCTTGGCCCCTTCCCTGGTTTCTTCCAGCCTGCGCCTTCTCAGCTTCTCCGCGGGCTGTTTTCCTTTGGAGCGCCGATAAACATCCACCGGGATGTGTCACGTGTCTATCTGTCGCCCTCACTCAGTACCTCCAATACCTCATTTCCATCTGTCTTTCTGCTTTTTAACCGCGCTTAATAAAACATAATAGAAACTACTAGGTGTGAATGATTCCCAAGGTGGGTTTGTGCCTTTATCTGGACGGTGGTGTATATGTATCGTGTGTGTGTGTGTGTGTGTGTGTGTGTGTGTGTGTGTGTGTGTGTGTGAACCCAGTGTACACGTGTGCATGAATGTGTGTGTATGCTTATGCGTGTTGGGCAGCGCTATGCTGACCTTCCTTCCCATCTGTTCTCTGATGCCACATGTCTCCCCCGCTGAAGCATCCAGCTATCTGGGTCATCCTGAGACTCATTTCCTGGGGTGTAGGCACAGCTTGCAGAGGGCTGGGTAGATGCCACTTGCAGCATCAACACATTACATAACCTGGCACTGGGCAGGGGTGAAAGGGGCAGGCAGATCCTTTATTCTGTGTTTGCCCAGAGAAACTTCTCCAAGCCACATACTGGGCTATCAACCCTTCAGCTTTCTGCTTCCTAATTGCACTGACAGGGTTCAGCACCCATTCAGCAGGCCTACTGGCTCTGAAAGGAGCCTTCATGGATGGAGGGTTAGGGCATGGGAATAGATTGGGCTGTGGTGTGCATCTGATGCTGTAACTGGGTGCCTCGGTGCCCTGGGCAGCTCTCACTTAGTCACCTGCCTGCGCATGCTCAGGGCTCTAAAATGCTACTGTGGGAGACTGCTTACCTGCTTGGTGGCATTTTCCTGCACTGCTCACAGCCTGAGGTGCACTACCCAGCACCTTAGGCTTCCTTTACCCACAGAGACCCAGTCAGTCATCCTCTGCCTACCCTCAAATCAAACTGACCTCCCAGAGTGATGAGAAAGCCTTGCTTCCCCTCAAGGTCAACAGCAAGGGCCGTTGTTACATCCACAGGGCAGTTGCTGGGGTCTCAAAATTCATCCCTCAGGTTTCTACTCTGTTGACACTTAGAATCTAGTGCAGGGGGGCAAAAGCGACCCTCAGGCAGCAAAACTCTAAGACAGAGAAGTCAAGGACATAGGGAAAAGAGGATCGGGGTCAGGATGGCTTCTCTGTAGAGGTGGCGTTGGAGGAGTTTACCTAGGGCAGGATGAGCCTAGACATAGGAAGTTCACAGGTCCTGAGAGGAAGGTCTGGGTGTGCCTGAGGCCAGAGGGATTCTTAGCAGAGAAAGCAAGGAGAGGAAATGAAGTCAATTTGAGGCAGGAGTTCGAGGAAGAGGCTGGAGAGGGGCTGAGGGGCCAGCACCAGCATCCTGGCTCCTCTCTGGCCAAGATGGCAGGGAAGAAGTATGGAGTATCTGGTCCGTATAAGGGTAGAGCCAAGCAGCTTGGCTGGCAGGATGTCTGTACAAATGGAGTGGGGTCAGCAATACCGTCCCGGATCATGTCCTCGCACTGCAGACCACGACACCCCAGAAAACAAAACAAAACAAAACAAAACAAAACAATCCAAACAACAACAAAGATGGTGCATCTCTGTCCTCGTTTTAAGCTGGAGGAATAGTTGTTGCCTGAGGGTTGCTGTCTCAGCCTGGTTCTGTCATAACCAGAGAGGCTGTGGCCAGCCAGGGCTCCCTCTCCTCCCCATAGCCTCTCGATCCTTCTTCCTGAATGCACTGCCCTTGTGAAAATGGCTTTAGCCCACACTGCTTCCTCTGCCCGGGGCGGGGCCAGCAGAACCTCCATAGTATTTGTCCACCTGCTCTGTCGTCCATCAGATCCTGCTGGAAGGCGCCTCTAGACACAAAGTAAGCAACTCAAAGGAAGTCCAGGAAGTCCCTGAAACCAGGCCTTTCCGTCCTCCCAGAGTAAACTGTGAAAACCGTGGAGAGTCACTGTCAGATGAACCAAGATACAAAGAAGACTCCGAGAGAAACCCAGTCTCCTGAAAGAATCAGATCAGCCAAGCTGCCTACCTAGAAGAGGCCACCTGGAAGGGAGGTCTGCCCCTCTGTCTGTTGAGCCTTGTCTCTAGGTTCCCAGCCTGGTGAGCTGTGTCTGACGTGCTGGGGTGGGCTTTGGGATACAGCTGCCTTTGAGCCATATCCAGTCCTGTAAATAACACCAATAAAACTCATAGGTTCACCAGGCCAGACGCTGGTGGCATCTGTACTTTGGCCTGTCACGAACTCCCTGTCTGGGGTGAGTAGACTTGTGTGTCTCAACTCCCCAGAAGTCCGTCACACAACAGTGACTCAGGCAAATGTGCCCACATCTCCACTCATTCACCCGAGGATACCTCAGCTCCTTCCACTCCTTTCTAGTTGGCTTCTCGTCGCCTGTCCATGGGAACTGCCATGCTTGGCTGCCCAGCAGCAGAGACTGTGGGCAGGCTGAAGCCAGAGGTGGATAGACGTGTTCCCCTTGGCAGCCCCCTGCCCTTGCCTTCAGGTAAAGCTCTGTCCTGTGCAGCTGCCCCTTAGGGTGATGTGTCACCCAATTCCGTGGAACACCATTACTATTCCTGCAGAAAAGGAGAAAAGCCAAGGCCAAGAGCCGAGGAGTCATTAGCCAGCTGTGCAGAGCAAGGGAGCAGAAGGACCAAGATTGAGCTCGGGTCTCTGGTGGGGCAGAGCTAAGAGGGAAAGAGCTTCAGTCCTTTCCTGGGTGTGTGTGTAGAGGGGGAGGGACAGGGTTGGAAGTGGAGAGGGGAAGGTGATTTACAGATCCTTCCAGATCTAAACAAAGCAGTTCATTACTGAGATAGCCGCTGCTGAAACTTCAGTGGGTGAAGCAGAGGTAACAGAGATTTCCATCTGTCTTCTACACAAACAGGTTTCCAGGTACATTGCAGCCTGGAGCTGAATTCCATTTAGAATGTAAAATGCCCTATGAAGTGTTTTTCTCTCAAGTGCGAACACATAATTGATTTTTCCTTTTTTTTAAATAAAGGAAGGCAACCTTTCTGGACTCTGGAAAACGCTTTCGGGTTCATCTTATTTTTCTGCTCACAAAGGCAATTACCCAAAGGTGGCAGTCGGAAAGGAGACTAACTTATTTTACACAACAAGCGTTTTAGTGTTACATCTTCCTTATGGCATGAGAGATTATGTCCTACGGAGGAAAACTAAACCGAGTCCTGAACAGTGGACTCCCTCTTCCGACTCCGAGTTCCAGCCACTGTGCTGTGCCTCTGGCTTTCCCTGTCTGCTCATCACAACTACTCTGAGTCCTCGCGGGCGGTAAATGGTGAGCACCTCCTCTCATGTTCCTCTTCTTCAAGACTTAATTATCTTTGTCCTGTGCTTTGCTGCCATGTATGCATGTGTGCCATAAGCATGCAGTGCCCGCATCAGTCAGCAGAGGGCGTCAGATCCCCTAGAACTGGAGTGGCATGGTTGAGCTACCCTGTGGGTGCTGGAAACCCAACCCAAGCCCTGTAAACCGTCCCCGGTCATCATGTTTGCCGTCGAACCCGTTGGTGGTATTTTCTCCCTCTGACCTGGTCATTGATTTGCGACCTGCTTGACCAATGGTGACAATGTTGAACTTAATGTGCCGGAGACTTAGAAAGCAATGAACGCTCTTCAGACTGTGGTGCTAGAGTCTGAGTTAGCCTGTGGGAGCGATAGAGGCCGTGACACAGGTAAGCCGTCCCAGTTGTGCTGGATGGATAAACAATGGCCGTCTTAGACTAGCTGGTCTCAGGGGATTTGGTCTGGACCAGAGCTTCTCAGCAGAGCCCTAAGTTGTTGGAAATTATTTGATGTTTTAACTCACTAAGGCTTGGGGCCCTTTAGTTCCACAGAAACAGTTAGTGATACATTGTCTCTCATTCTTTTACCTACATGGATTTATGGGTCAAAGGGGGAGTTTTGGGGAGATTTCTGGAGACCCCAGGAAGGCTGTGGAGGCGGGTTTAGAATCAGAGAAGTAGTTACCAGATTGTCAGGGTCTGACCTAGGAAATTAGCCTCTCTCCCCAGGTCTTCAGTCCTGGCATATTTTCACCCAGGAGTTAGTCTGATGTGGCTACAAGTCACCCATCCAGCGTTGGTCATGAGTGTGATGGCGGACCTGAGGAGGAGACATCCCAGACTGATGACAAAGCTCATCACAGTTCAGGACCCCCCCCCCCCCCCTCTCGCCAGCGGTTAGCAAGTCCTTTGCCTGCTCTCCACCAGTGGCTGCAGCTTCCTTCCTTACTGACTGGACTGTGAAGGTTAAACCGTGAGATGCAGGCGTGGAACCCCGAGGGGCACTTCGTACTCAGAAAGCTCTCACCAAGCGCTACCGCGCTTTAATTCTAAGCACATTTTGCGGTTAAAATCTGCAGTAGGAAGGAGAGCTGCAAGATTCCAGCCGCCGACATGCCAAACACGGTTGATGTGAATTTGTCTGTGCACTTTTAGGGAGAGAAACGCGTTGGTTGATGTTAGGGCCTACACTGCCACAAATTCAAAGCTCCTGAATAAGAAGGCTCAACTGATTGCACCTTGATTTATGTGGGAGGCCCACCATGAATGTGGATGTCGCCTGGTCGAGGCCCAGATGAGAAATGGTGTAGCAGAAGGAGAATTATTGCACCTTTTCTCAGTCTGACCTTTCCTCTTGCCTGCCTGGCTTGCCCCACTGCTGAGAAGTCAATTTGCTCTGTGGCTGCTGTTGTTCCTACTCTGCTGACTTCAGAACCAGTGCTCTCAGGCTGCGTGCGTGGCACTGCTGAGGGACCTTGCCTTGTGACTGAGAGGGTGGTTGGCCTCTGGAGTGTGATACACCACTCTGGGACTGTTCCAACTTCCAAGGCACCCAGCCTCAAGGATGGAAGGACTATATGTATATGTATTTGTAAATGTATATGTATATGTATTTGTATTTAATGTATGTGAGTACACTATTGCTCTCTTAAGACACACCAGAAGGGGCCATCAGATTCCATTACAGATGGTTGTGAGCCACCATGTGGTTGCTGGAATCGAACTCAGGACCTCTGGAAGAGCAGTCAGTGCTCTTAACCGCTGAGCCATCTCTCCAGCCCCAGCTACTCAGTTCTTAACCTTGCAGGTGTGAAACAACTGTAGCTCCTATTTTAACATAAGCTCATTAGTAGATTGTGTATGTGTGTGTGTCACATGTATAATTTATTAGATTTATTCATCCTATTGGTTTTATTCCTCTAGAGAACCTTGATTAATAGAAAGAAGATGGGTATTGGTTAGCTAAAAGTGATCTATGCTCCTATTACATAGGTCACGAAGCTTCCTGCCTTCCTCTTGCTGAACGCCTGATGAGTGTCAAAGGTGGGGGTGGGGAACTGCTGTCAACAACACAGACTTGGCCCCGACATTGCTGTTCTAGTTGGTGGGGAGCCTGGCAGTGAAGAGTGGCTCATCATCATCATGCATCTGAGCTGAGAGAAAAATCTTCATGTTGCCCTTAAAGGGAGTCATTCACCCTGGCTGCTGATAGTCCCTACTGGGAAGCCAGCATTCACAGATAACCTATTGTTACTTCCCATTCCCTCCCACAAGGGCAGAGGGAGCATGGGGTTGGGGAAAGGTCAGGAACTCTGGCCCATCTTATCCTGGCTGTGAGACCCAAATAAAATGACCGTTAGCAGACGAAGGACATTAGAGTCTCATTTGTGGGTTCATCCCCATTCACTTCTCGCAGGTCCCTGCGAAGCTTCTGTGACACGCAAGACTCCACCTGCAAAAGGTGCATAAAGGATTCCTGTACTCTTTGTGCTTGGGCAACAGAATCCGAGCTCTGGCCTCTACTTGCTGTATGAGCCTGGGCCTCGAGTTTGACCTCTTTTGAACCATCTGCCCCCTCTCCAGTGAGATAGGAATTAGGAGATAAATCGGGGCCCTCCAGTACCCAAACCAGACTTGCTCTGTGTTTTGGGGATCCCCCCAGCTCTTCTCTGGGTGCCAAAGCTGATGATACAGTGTGAGTATTTATTTTAGCCTTTAATGAATCTGCTTTTGCAGGGGTGTGGTGATTTATAGAGGCCTAAGAGCTCACCCCTCCCCAATCAACCTTAATGCAAGTAACAAATCCAGGATGCCTTTGACAATTCCACACCCCAGAAATAGGCTAGAGAGTGGGTGGTTGACCTTGAGACAGGGCCTGAGCTGAGGCCTGTTGCTTGGCAACAGCCCCTATCACCTACCCTTTAGAAATGCCATGTGATTTTTGTATCTTCAGGCCCCTAGCAGGAAGGAATTTGCTCGGAAGTCCTTCACCTTCCAACTTGCCAGCCTGTTTGCCAGTAAAATTCATTTGTTTCTGTCCGCGTGCGTGCGTGCGTGCATGCGTGCGTGCCGGTGTGTGTGTGTGGGGGGGGAGTGTGTACACGCATACACTTACATTTACTTTAGGTAGATAATTATATTTAGGTATAATATAATATGATTCCTTAGGTTTTCAAATATCCTGAGTGTTATCTCCCCCTCCCTTCCTCTGTATTGTCCTCCCTCCTCCCCATTTAAAGCACTCCTCCCACTTTTCCATCCCCTCTCACCTGTATCCTTCTCTTCCCTTCTCTAGAGCTCCCCTACCTCATGGTCTCTTTTTACTTTTCTGGTGTTTGTGCTTCCTCCAGATTATATACTCACATCCAAAGATTTGGAGGTAGGATCCATGTATAAGAGGGAATGTGGGGGCTGGGGATTTGGCTCAGTGGTAAAGCGCTTGCCTAGCAAGTGCAAGGCCCTGGGTTCGGTCCCCAGCTCCAAAAAAAAGAACCAAAAAAAAAAAAAAAAAAAAAAAGGGAATGTGTGGCATTTGTCTTCCTGGGTCTTCGTTTCTGCCCTTAGTAGGGTTTGTTCTCGTCCTGACCATTGACCAGAAATGTCATGATTTCATCTCTGTACTGAATAATATAATACTCCGTAGTGTGCATGGACTGCATTCTCGTCACTCACTCATCTTCTGAAGGACATGCAGATTGTTTTCCTTTCCTGGCTGTTGTGAGTGGAGCGACGATGGTCGAGCCAGTGTCTGTGGAGTAGGGTGTCAGAGGAGTGGCACAGCTGGGTCTTATGGTAGACTTTCCTTTCAGCTCTTTGAGACTTCTCCACACTGATTCCCAGCATGGCTGCAGCACTCGGCTGCCTCGCCATCGTGAATGGGGTTTCCTTCCTCTCAGCACCCTTGCCTGCATTTACTCTTTTTTTTTTTTTTGTTCTTTTTTTCGGAGCTGGGGACCGAACCCAGGGCCTTGTGCTTCCTAGGCAAGCGCTCTACCACTGAGCTAAATCCCCAGCCCCTGCATTTACTCTTTACTGATTTTTTTTTTTTAAATCTAGCCATTCTAAGGCGAGATGAAATCTCAAAGTGGTTTTAATTTGCATTCCCCCACTTGCTAAGAATGATGAACATTTTCTGGAGATATTTCTTAAGCATTTTCCTTTTGTTTTTTAAAAACTTTGTTCAAATCCATAGCCCACCCTACTCCCATCCCCAAGCCCCCAATTGGGCCGTTTGTTTGACACTGTTTTTCGAGTTCTTATACGTTCTGATTATTAATGTATAGACGACGCGTGGTGCTGGATGTGTGCTTGGCGGCCATTCTCTTCCATTCCGTGGTCTTCCTTTCCTTTCAGTTGATTGTTTCCTTAGCCATACAGAAGCTTTTGAGTTTTAAGCGTCCCCGTTTATTAGTTCTTGGCCTTAATTTCTGGGCAAGTGAATCCTGCCCGAAAGCCCTTTTCCATACATATGTACGTTCTGCCTGTGTAATCCTCTAACGTTTCAGGCTTCACAGTGAGGCCTTTTGTCCATTTGGACTTAATTTGTGTACTGGGTCATAGGCATGTGTCTAATTTCAGTCTTTTACGTATGGAGATCTGGTTGTCCCAGGTCCTCGGTTGAAGATGTCCTCTCCACTTATGCTTTTTGCCATCCTTATCAAATACCAGATGGCAGTATTTACATGTACTTGGGTTGGGTCTTCTGTTTTGTCCCATTGATCTACAAGTCTCTGTTCTGCCAGTGCCATACTTTATTACTGTAGCTCTCTAATAAATCTAGAATGGCCATCCCTCCAGCACTGGTCCTCCCAGCAAAGCTGAAGACCGCCTTGGCAATGTGGGGTCTTTTGTGGTTCCATTGGAATGTCGGGATTTCTTTTTCCTGTTTTTTCAAAGAATGACATAGGGATTTTGATTGGGATTGCATTTAATGTGCAAATAAGTTTTGATAGAATAGCCATTTTCACAATATTAATCCTACTAATCCATGAGCACAGGATGTCTTTGCATCTTAACGGGTCATCCTCAATCTGTTTCTTCAGAGACCTAAAGTCTTCCACTGTAGAGATCTCTCACCTTGGTTAGGTTTATTCCAGGTATGGTATGATTTGTGGTGGGGGTGGGGGTGGGAGGTGTATAACTCTCCTGAGCTGTGCGCCACAGGTTGTATACACACATTCTACGACAAGCACTGTTTCCCTCATGTGCACTTGATCATAGGCTCAGTTCTCCCACACATTTGCAAGCACACGGGGACACACTATACATGGCTTGCCTGTTTAGATATGCCGAAGATTGCCGGCACTCAGAACCAGGGATACTGCCGCCCTCTTCTGGAAAGATTTGGGAAGTGCATGCAGTGTCTTGCCATCAATCGGCTTGGTTGGGAAGCTCATTCTAATCTTAACTCACCTTGGGTATGGATGATTTCTGCTCGATATGTCCACCAAGACCCCTCCAAGGGGTCTCTATCATTTCTAAGATTCCTCTCCTGACTGTGACATTTGGTTCTGGCCCTGGACATCAGGGCGTTCTAGCCAGCTTTGGAAAAGGAAGGAGGGAAGAATTGGTAAATTGACTTAGGCAAGTAAAATACTTCAGCTCTTCACCTCTCCAGGACTGGGTTTCAGAAAAATCAGCAAGGTTTGGCAGAATTTTTACGCAAGTGTTATTCGTATAGTCACAGGTTCTGAAAAAAGATGTAAAAGGCACTAGCTGTCAGAATGACAGCACATTTCTTTTCCTCTCCAGTTCACACGGAGCCATCGAGAATTTCTGAGCAAGACAGGAACAGAAGAACCTTGTTTTGGAAAGATTAACTAGACCGTGCACATTGTTCATTCATTTGTGTAACAATCAGTGCTTTATAAAAACATCTTTGCCGAGGCTGCGGAATGCAGTCGTGACCGGATGGAGGTGCTATTAGCTTCCGAGCAGCCCCCAGCATGGAGCAATGGGGGGGGGGGGAGATCCAGATGGGGCATCACTTCAGTCCTACGCTAGGTGAGCCCATGGTGATGTGAGGTTCACAGACCAGCCCCAGCTCCTGCCCAGATAAGACCTGTGGGGCTGCAGAAGTGAACCAGCTCAGCTGTGGTTTAAGAATAGATCTCGGAGCAGGACAGAGCCTGGTGCTCCTGGACCTCCCGCTCCATAAAATGAAAGAGAAGACAGTCGGGCCCATTTAGGAACTGCATCTGTTGATTTTCCTTTCCTAGACCCAATCAAATAACATGCAAATAAATGCAAGAGGTCCTAAGTCAGGGTACAGTGAATGAGTACACCATGGTCTGCCTGCTGCAGTTACAGTCAACAGCATTGAGGATGTGACCAGCATGAATGACGATTTGCTATCGGGTAGCATAATCACTGCGGGACCAGATTAGGAGACTCAAACCTCAACCGGCTGTCTGGGGAGGTGCACTCCTGAGCAGGTGTCTGCTGCACAAGGTCCATTGCGTTCAGGAAGCAAAACAAAGATGAGGCCTGACTTCTTCCTCAGGCAGTGCTGGAGTTGCCATTCTTTCTCTGAAGATGTGCACAATAGGTTTGATGTTTCAGGTCTTAGTCCTCCTCCAGGCCACTTGGTAACTGTGCAAGTTCCAACTAGCCACTTCTCAGTTGTTTTTTTTTTCCCTCAGGGTCCAGAGACAAGGAAGGACGGAATCCATGAAAAAGTTCTGGGTTGGGCTCCTCAGAAGTTGACCTTGAGACAGGGATTCCTTTGAAAGTGACTTCAACTGAATCCTTCTCTGGCACAGTGATTTAAATGGAACCATCCCCAGGAAACAGAGTGGTGGTTACAAGTGAAGGAGGGAACCAGCATGGTGTGTCACTTCCAAGTCCTACTCTGCCAAGGGTCAGGCCTTAAAGCCATCGAATTTACAGGGCTAGTGGGTGGAGGCATAAGACTCCTCCTCACCTCAGTGACTGATGACTGTAGACTATCCCTCAGGTACACTTCCCACACACAGGCAAAGCTGGGTCCATCAGGAGCTGCTGAGATTAGGAACGTTCTGGGAGCTGCTGTGCACTGCGCACAGTATGGGACACAAAGAGCTGTCACTCCTGGAGAGGAAGTGTTCTCCAAGTGGTGGAAAGCTGCACTTGGGCTGGGAGACTCGCCTAGCTTCATTAATCTGTTTCTTCCCAGGAAAATGATTTCGTCAACACATGGGGGTTGGCATGAAGACAGGAGCTACTGAGAGCTGCATGTCTTCTGCTGCTCCGGACTGTTGTTCAAGTCTGAATCTGTGCCTACCTGAATGTCCCTGGGTCCCTGTGTCTGTGTGTGTCCTTGTGTATGTGTCTAACAAAGGGCTTCTGCTCTGTATATTCTGAACAGCACAGAAAGCATCACCTGGGGAAGGAGTGGGATGCTCTACACAAATCTTCAACGGAGTTTTACTAAGAGTTAAGCCACTGATTCCAACTGACTCACATAACAAGTAGTATTACAAACACCACTGCTCATCGAGACATAGTCACGTTGTCTTCAACACTTAAGGCTGCTCATTTAAAAGATTGCTTTGAGCCTACGTTTGCTGTTTTCAGTCAATGATTATCATAATGTGCACACAAACAGATATGTACTGCTCTCTGGGTTTGGGGCATGGAAGAGTACATATTTTAAGATTACAGCTGTGCATTATTAGCTTAGGTTGTAAATCTCATTAAGTGGAAAATCCAAGGCAAGTTAGGTAGGTTGCTACATTGTTCTCCTAAAGTCAATTGTTACATTGTTCTCTTAAAGGCAGGTTAAACAAGCAGGTTGAGTAACAGTAGAATATCAGCCCTAAGCCTTACATGATCTCAAAGTCTATTAACTGGCTATAAGGCCTTAGACTGTAAGAGAGTATAATAACAACGTGTTGCCACATATACTAAGCAGTTTGCACTCTTCTCCCCTCATGCACACACACCTCATCTCAGCGCTCACTGAAGATCCCATTCTACACGGGACAGATACATACATGTAGGGCCCAGTGCAAAATGAAAATGTACAGGGTTGGGGATTTAGCTCAGTGGTAGAGCGCTTGCCTAGCAAGCAAAAGGCCCTGGGTTCAGTCCCCAGCTCCAAAAAAAAAAAAAAAAAAGAAAAAAGAAAAAAGAAAATGTACAGTGCTCATCCAAAGAAACACATTAAGAATTCTAAGACAACCTCACAAAGATTAAGCTAAATGTAGGATCCGTGTAAAGGCGCGCCTTTATAAAAGTTTAGATTAGATGCTCGTGAAGCCAATCCTGTTCTAGGCTGTTGCCCTAGTGTCTGAACTCTGGGTTTCTTCTAGGCCCTCACACCTTCCATGTTCCTGATTCAGTACTGTTCGCATGCAATTCGCTGAGTTTCTCTTCCTACCAGACTCTAAGCACCAGGGGGAAAGGCTCCCATCTGTCATGCTTTAGGGATGTCCTGGATGCCTGGCGTAGAGCGTAGCACATCAGGCATTCTATAAATATTTGTCAAACTGGGATTCACTGCACAAATAATTTGTTCAACAAATAAATGTTCCAGAGCTTCTGGTATGCCAGCCAGGATTCTCCATGAATCAAAGATTCCCAGAGACTTCCCATCCCACTCTAGTAAGAGAGACGCCAGACATGTCTTCTGGCAGATTCTGGCAGAAGCAGACTCTGAGGCTAGGATTTGAATATGAGTGGATTGTTTGGGAAGGATAGGGAATGCCAACGGAGGGAGTGGAGAATGGGGACCTGTAATAGAAGCTAAGGAGAAGGTTGCCTCTGTTTTCAACGGAGCTGAACTCCAAAGGAGGGCTCTAGGGATTGTGGTGGTTCATTTTATGTGCTTGCTTGTTGGGGTTAATGTCCGGGCAGCTGATAGAACCTTGTTTCTGATGCGTCTGTGAAGGTGTTCCTGGAAATGATCACCCTCATCACCATTTGAGGGCAGGGTTCCATTCACTACAGAGAAACTAGCCAGCCAGCCCACCAAAGGAAGAATGGCTCACTCTTAACTTGAGCATTTGTCCTCTGCTCCTGGATGCTGGCACTCCTGTTTCCCAATAGCTCACACCCATTTTGTGTTACTTTAAAAAAAAAACTGATTTGCTCTAATTTATAGTCTGGGAGCTAGGCAGAGGCATGAGGGAAGGGGCGGGGCAGGAGTATGGGAGAGCAAGATGATGAGCACAGGTGGCTGCACAAGAGTCTGGAAAAGAGTTTTAGCTCTACATTCTCTTCACAGCAGACAGATACACGGAAGGAGGCTGAAGAGTCTGGTAGAAGTTACCGATGAAACCACATTTTAAAAAATCTGGGTGTAATATATTAATTAATATATGTTATATATCACATAATTAATTTATTATTACTTTTATGTGCATTGGTGTTTTGCCTGCATGCCTGCCTATGTGAGGGTATCAGATCGTGGAGTTACAGACGGTTGTGAGCTGCCATGTGGGTGAGGGAACTTGAACTAGGTTCTCTGGAAGAGCAGTAGGTGTTCTCAACTCTGAGACATCTCTCCAGCCCCCCATATTCTTTTTAAATTTTATTATTTTATATTCTGTTTGAAACAGTACTTAAGTAGACCAGACTGGTGTAGAATCTTTATGAAGTCTTGATCTCTTTCTTGAATGCTGAAATTGCAAGCATGTACCACTACATGTGTCCTAGTCATACTCTTTGTTTGATCTTCTGTTTTCGAAGACAGGTTTTCCTTGTGTAGCCACTGCCTCGATGGGGCCTGGGGTAGCAGGGGAAGGTTTAGGAGTGCCCAGCCTTTGAGGTAGCCAAGGCATTTAAAAATAAGCTAATGTGTGTGTGTCTTTCACTCTCGGATCTAAAGATAGTTCCTGGGTGGGTGTGGGGGTGCCATCCACCCGTAGCAAAACTAACCACCACACTGGCTGTCCTGGAACTTGCTCCATAGACCAGGAAGACCTCAGATTCACAGAGATCCACCTGCCTCTGCCTCCTGAATGCTGAGATTAAATGCATGCACCACCACTGCCTGGCTAGCCATATTATTGTAATGAAGATTCATGTCTTTAATAGAAAGAATGCTTTGCAGATTTTCTGTTTCTTATGTCAGCCTTTTTTTTTTTCTAATGTGCATGTATGTTTCACCTGCATGTCCATTTGGGAGCCGTGTGCTTTCTGGTGTGGAGGCCAGAAGAGGGCATCAGATATCCTGGGATTGGAGTTACACACAGCTGTGATCTGACATGTGGGTGCTGGGAATGAACCGAGGCCCGTGCTCTGAACTGCTGAGCCGTCTGCCAGCCGGCCCCTCTTGTGTCAGTATGGGGAAATTGTATTTTCCAGAGAACGGACCCATTCTGTCTGGACTGTTCCATTTCCAGTTATTCAAGATTATACTTGGGCTACTCAGCCACGGCACAGTATATCAGCAAATGGTGTTTTGTTTGGTTGTTTGTTTGTTTGGTTTTTTCCTGTCAGGGGGTGGGATCTGTGAGCCTTCTTTGTAGCAAGGCTGGGCCAGTTGTCTACGTGATGACAGGACACGGAAGGTGACTAAGATACAAGTAGCATCTCTGTGCTCGAGCTGACACCAGCTCCTTAGGAAGGGAGCAAAACCCTCATGTCCATTCGCCCGTGACTGCAGATGTTAATGTGTTGTGGTATGTGGCTGGGGTGTTGTTGACGTTTCCTGACGAGTTTTTAGTAGACCATTTTAAAGATAGATACCTCGACACCCTTGAAACACGGGCTAGTTTAGTTATCTTATGCTCTCTTCTTTAGGCACTGTGACCCCATCGAAACCCACATAGCTCATTGAACCAATGGTAGGCTTATCTAGCTTCACAAATCTCTTTCCTGGAAATATCCGTTTGAGACTAAGAGCTATATGGACTGGACTCTTGAATGGGCCCACTATAAAAAGCGATGCAGCTCTCGGTGACCAAGGCAGAGCAGCAGAGAAAAGCATGAAGAAATCAGAAAGCAGAATGCAGCAGGTGACACAAAGCATGCCTGTTCATTCATTCATTCATTCTTCACCTTATGTCCCAGTATCAGCCCCCCCCCCCCCCTTACACAGCTCCTCCACCATTCCTCCCTCTCCTTCTCCTTTGAGAAGGAGGAATCCTCTCTGGGTATCACACCCCGCCGACCCACACCCATGCATCGAGTCTCTGCAGGGGTAGGTGCATCCTCTCCCTGAGGCCACACAAGGCAGCCCAGTGAGGGGAACGGGATCTACAGGCAATCAGACAGGCAGCAGAGTCAGCGGAAGCCTCCTGCTTCAGTTGTTGGGGACCTGCATGAAGACCAAGTTCAAGTTTTGCTACATGTGTGGAGGGGGCCTAGGTCTAGCCTGTGCTCAATCTTTGGTTGGTGGTTCAGTCTCAGGGAACCCCCAGGGCTCCAGCTTAGTTGACCTTCTTGGACTTTTTTGTGGGGTCCCTATCCCCTCCGGATCTCTCAGTCCTTCCCCCAATTCTTCTTTCCATAAGATTTCCTGAGCTCTGCCTAATGTTTGGCTGTGGTCTATGCATCTGTTGTGGTCAGCTGCGGGGTGGATCCTCTCAGAGGACAGTTATGTAGTCTTCTGTCTGTAAGCATAACAGAGTAGTATCTTTAGTAGTGTCAGGGACTGGTTCTTGTCCATGGGATGGGTCTCAAGTTGGGCAGTCATTGGTTGGTCATTCCTTCAGTCTCTACTCTATTCTTTTCCACACATCTTGTAGGCAGGACACATTTTGGGTCGAAGGCTTTGTGAGTGGGTTGCTGTCCTTGTCCCTCCACTGGGAGTCCTGCCTGACTACAGGAAGTGGCTACTTCAGGATCCATATCCCCTACTGCTAGGAGTCTCAGGTAAAGACACTCTGGGGCCTCTCCCACCCAGGTCTTTGGCAACTCCTAGGGCTTGCCCCCACTCCCACCCCCCAACCCGCTTCCATTTCTGTTCCCGCCCCTGCTCTCCCTACACCTGCTCCCCAGTCCCCTCCCTACTCCATGCCCTGCTCTCCTCTCCAAGCCTTTTGAAGGCCAACCTCAACTCTTGCTTTTCTCCTCGGAGGGGCAAGAGAAACCTCTGCATATCTTTCCTCTCAGCTACCCCTAGGTGGTGTTGTTTGTATCTGTTAGAGACTACCATCACACACAGTAGGATAATGGTAAACCCAATCCGCCTTTCTTCCTTTGAACGTTTTCCCCCTCATATACTTTATCACAGTAGTGGGGAGCTGACTAACATACATGGTAAGCATGGCGCCCTATGAGAGGTCATGCGAACCTCATCTCTGTTCACGCATGCGCACTGGAGATACCAAGACTGAGCAGTCCAGTAAAGAAAATCACAAGGACACACAGCCACCCAAATCTCAGTGCGGAGACTTGAACAAGTAGTGTGGGACCCTAAGGAGTCCCTCCTCTCTCAAAAGGAGCCAGGACTGAAGGACGTGAAGCTGGCGTGTGCTGCTCTGTCCCTCTCCACTCCTCATCAAATGCCCAAACTACTCCATTAGTGCCGTGAGGGCGGTAAAGTAAAATCACTGTGTCAACATTTGACATGGAAATTTCTATGATCTGGTGTCTAAAAATGATCAGAAAGACACAGGGTGGACAGTGTGGTTTTATGTTGCCTACGAAGTGGTGCACAATGCAAGTCTGCTTAGGACTCCACAGTTTATTAACACCTGACATTTTTGTGGTTTGGGGGTGTGGATCTTTTTTTCTTTATGGCCAGGGTTAGTAGTGATAGTGGATATCATGGAACAAAGTGGAGGCATTAGAAGGAATTCTGTGTAAGGAAAGAGACACTACTTGGAATCTGAGGCCAAAATTGGCATGAGAGCACCATTTGAGCCCACCTAACAGATAACCAAGATGTTTAGACCGGGAGTGTTTTAAACTTTTTACACTCAAGACCAGTCTGAGGTGACTCACTGGGCTAAGGTGCTTGCTGCCAAGCCTGACAGCCTCAGTTCAGTCTCCAGGACCCTCATGGTGGAATGAGAGAACTGACTTCCTCAGATTGGTCCTGTGACTTCCACGTGAGTTTATTTGACTCTGTGTGGGTTCTAGGAAAAGAACCCAAATCCTCTGCAAGAGCAGCCAGTGCCCTTAAGTGCTCAGCCATTTTCCCCCAGCCCCTGGAATTAATTTTAAATTAACTCATTACTATGCATACACTTTTACCACCATCACAGAGTAAGTGGATGTTTCGAATGTGTGTTCTGAGCCAAGGCTTCGCTACAGTTATGTGTTGTAACTCACACAGAAACAAACACTTACTTTCTTTACCTGTCTGGTTAGTTTGAATGGTGTACATTCAGAACTTGGTATCATGCTTGCCTAGATGCACTGTTGCCCAAATCTCCAAGATTCCTACGTTTATTTGCATAGTCCACAGGTAAAACGATTGAGTTCTAAGCAGTCTGATTTACACCTCGAAGCCCAGAAGGTCCCTTTCACCCACAAAACCTTTGACCCAAAATGTGTCCTGCCCATAAGTGCAGGGACAAAGATGGAGCAGAGACCGAGGGAAAGGCCAACCAATGACTGGCCCTACTTGAGGCCCATCGCACGGGCAAGAACCAACCCCTGACACTGTTAACGATACTGTTATACTTGTTGACAAACGCCTAGCTTAACAGTCCTCTGAGGGGCTCCACCCCGCAGCTGACCAAAACAGATGAATAGACCACAGCCAAACATTAGGCAGAGCTCAGGGAGTCTTATAGAAGGAACAGTTGGGGGAAGGATTGAGGGAACTGGAGGGGATAGAGACTCCACAGAAAGACCAAGGGGTCTCCCAGAGACTAAACTATGAACCAAAGAGTGAGCCCAGGCTGGACCTAGGTCCCCTGCACATATGTAGCAGTTCAGAGTCTTCATGTGGATGCTCTAACAACTGGAGCAGAGCTGTCCCTGACTTGTTACCTGCCTGTGGATCCTGTTACCCTAATTGGGATGCCTCGTCTGGCCTCGGTGCTGATATAGAACTTAAGTTGTGATGCTTGCAGCTGCAAGCAGTGGCCCAGGAACAAGTACAGCAGCTTCTGACACCAAAGGAAACTCCAGAAGACTATGCCCACATCCATGGCACGAGTCAGTCAGCCCAAGACAATCTCCACAGCAGTCTCTGTGTCCTTTGCAGTTAACTGTGCCTTTGTGACCCATTTCTGGCTAAGCTAAAGTCTGCCAAGCTGAGTGTAGGGTAAGGGTGATGATTTGGGACACTTCTTTATCCTTTCTGCCTTGAACACAGATGTAATAGGTAGTATGGTGGCAGTCATCTTAAAATTGAAGGGAAGATCAAGAAAATAGATCTTATCTCCTAATGTAATTGAGCTGCTGAATTAGAACCATCTACCTTTGACCCTTGTTATATCATCTAATAATTCCCTGCTGGTTTATACTAGATTGTTTTTAAAAAGATCTTATTTTACCTATGTGTTATGTGTGTGTACATGTGTGCACATATATGAGAGAGTGTTGGTACCTGCAGAGGCCAGAGGCATCAATCCCCTTGGAACAGAAGTTACAGGGCCTTGTGCATCCAGGCAAGCGTAATACTAACCCAGCCACACCCCACTTGCACACTTAGTGTAATCTGACTTCAGTTACACTTTCTGTGTAATACATCATTGCTGTCATGAAGTTTTTGTGTGTCGTGACTGTTAAATAATACATTGTTGTTATTTCGTTTTTTAAAAGATTTATTTATTTATTTTATGTATGTGTGTACACTGTCGCTGTCTTCAGACACACCAGAAGAGAGCATCAGATCCCATTACAGATGGTTGTGAGCCACCATGTGATTGTTGGGTATTGAACTCAGGACCTCTGGAAGAGCAGTCAGTGTTTAACTCCTGAGCCATATCTCCAGCCCCCTTGTTATTTCAATTGACCGATTTTTAAAGTTAGCAAAGTGATAGGTTTCGTTACAGTATGTTCACACATACATGTCCTCATATCTTCGTTTTACCCATCATCCACCCTCTGCTTCCCTCCTCTGTACTGCTTTTCTTGGTCCTGTCAGTTATTAGAAGGGCGGGTCTTGAAGAGCCTGTTTATTGCAGCACCACAGCCTGGACTACTGGTTACAAATGTAAAGGTGTTCCCATGGAGATCTCATCTCATGGAGAGCACATCTCCTGGGGCACTCCCACCACTCTGGGATTCAGAGATCTGCCCCCAAAGCTGCTCCAACTAGCCTGCTCCAACTAGCCTCTCTGGGAGATGGGGGAGGAGGGAATCCGGCTTGCTGTAACCTACCACTAATTTGGTAAGTGCGGTGGACACTGTTTCACAGCTCCAGCAGGGCTGGCACCATGCCGCTGAACAGCATTGAGAACACAGAGCTGGTGACTGTCCCACATTAGCCACTGCACCCACCAAGCCACCTGGGGCAACAAATGCTTATCATCATCGTTGTCGTCGTCGTTGTCCTGTCTGGGGGTTTAAAAATTTTTTCCTAATTAATTTGTTAGGTTACATACAATGTAATAGATTCCCCTGTGGCGTATCCATACGTCTGTGTGAACTAAAGTTCCCAGGAAAAAAGTTGGGGCTTGCACTGAACCCTCTGCAAAAGCGATTGATTGATTGATTGATTGATTGATTGATTAAAATGTCATTCACTGAGGAGACTGGAATATTGCAAGTTTAGAGCCTAATTATCCTGGGGATATTCAGTACCCTTAATAGGCATTTATTGTCCTCCTCTCTGTACGTGACCCAGCAGTTTTGTGATATTAGGCAAATCCTTTGGAATGTGCCAAGCACTAGTTTCTAACCAACCCCAGAGCTAAAACTGTCATCAGAGAGCACCTGAGGCCAGAGCAGAACTTTTCGTGCTTTACCTTAACCCGCCTACCTCATGTTCCCATCTGTGTATTTGGCAAGCTCCTTGATTTACGACTTTCTTTGTTCTGTTGCTATTAGAAGCTCACGAAACTGCTGGCATGCTGGGGCATGGAATTTGGTGTCTAGAGGTTCTAATCGGAATGTTCTCTATAGGGTCAAATGCTTGAACATTTGGTTCCCAGTTGGTAGCTATGTTCAACGGAAGTTTGGGAAGTGCAGTCTAATGGGAGTATGTCCCTGGAGGTGACCTATGGAATGGTAAAGACTGCCCACCAGTTCCAGTTCCATTTCTTCTCTGTGTTTGTGGTAAAGAATGTGTCCTCTCAGCTTCCTGCTCTGGCCGCCATGTTGCTTCCTCATATCATAGACTCTGACGCCTTGGCAACAGTAGCCAAAGGAAACTCTTCCTTAAGGTGCCTGGTTGGAGTGTTTTACCGCAGTAACAGAAAAGTAACTGACAAATGTGGAGAGGGTGTGGGCAAAATGAAACCTCAGTCACCGTTGGTGGAGCTGGGAACAGGCCCTGCCGCTCCGGAAGTCAGTGTGGCCCAGCTATGCTACTACTGAGCATGCGCCCAAAGGCCTCAACACCCAACTCTGCGGGGGTTTCCTCCGTGTTCGGTGCTGATCTGTTTTTACAATAGTTAGAAAATAGAAACCTGAATTTTCTCCAACTGATAAACGGATAGTGAACATGTACGTACACTGTGTAAAAGTAAAATCAACTGTAAAGAAAAAAATCATGAACTTTGTAGGTAAATGAATGGAACTAGAAAAGATAAGGTCGAGGGGGGTAACCCAGGCCCAGAAAGTCAAACTTTGCATGAATCTGAGGTTCCTGGCTCCACATCTCATATGTGAGTATAGAGCTTGGAGTAACTGCAGAAATTAGGGAAGAGGAACCATGAGGGAAGCCAAGGGGACGGAGCGGGGAGCCATAGAAGTGGGAATAATGATTTGTGTGATTTGCAGGGTGTCTTGGCGTTCCTATCGCTGTGGTAAACATCACCGTCAAAAGCAAGTTGGGGAGGAAACGGTTTATACATGTTACACTTCAATAACAGCCCATCACTAAGGGAAAAGCGTTTGTTTACAGGTTCCTCTGGGGAGAGGTGTCTGGGCTTGCAGTCCTGCCCCAGCACCGGGCTTCCCAGGCAGCCAGATTTCTCTGGGCTGAAAGTCAGGTCTCTAATGGCCTAAGGACAATTCTGTGAAGCAAGTTCTCTCCTTCCACTGGGGTGGCCAGGCTTACACAAGTACTTATTTCACCCCGAGCCATCTCATCAACTCTACAGCATGAGCCTTACACAGAAAGCTTTTATATGGTACACCTGAGGGAATTTTGGGAGATGTAAATTAGAGGCTCAACTTACTCTTGTTGCACGGGGATTCGCTTACTTCCTGAGCATTTGTTGTAAAGATGATTCCTTTTCTCGCTGAATTGTCTTAGATCCAGTGTTAGAATGTAAAGGACTATTTCTGGACTCTAAATCCTAACTCTTAAGTAGCCTGCCCACCCTTATGCAGGTACTACTGGAAGCTGCCCCCGTGTTAGTGAGGTGTAGAGACAGTCCTGCCCTGCTCTTTGGCTGTCAAATGACTGAAGCACTGATTTACCAAGGGATTGGGAATTCCTCAGAAATCTCACCCTGGGAGAAAGAAAAGGCTAAAACCCACTGCCAGGTAAGGGAAGGTAGGTTAGGGAGGAGATGGATGATAGGTGGTGGGTGGGGACTTGTCCCCTGGAAAGACATTCCACACAGCTCTGACATTTTGTCAGATTGCCTTGCAAGAGACAGTCCCGAGGCCAGACAATGAGTGGGTAGGACCACACCTTGATCAGAACTGCTTAGTTAGGACAAAATGGACTTTACTAACCTAACAGAACCTCAGTTTCCCCCAATCTAAGGGCCAAGAGTGTCATCAGAGTATTGACAGCAGACTTCTCCCCATCTTGCCATAATTCTCTCACCACTGATGTATTTGAAAAGTGTCTCCGTTTATGACTTTCTTTGTTCTGTTACTATAAAGAGCTCATGAAATTGCTACTCCACTGGAACATAGTATTTGGGGAGACCTGAATGTTCTTTGGTCATGGTTTAATTTTAGCCTTAGAATAAATCATGTCCTGTGTCTGCTCCTCACTCCCAATCCCCTAGGGTAGTCCAGTCCATTGTGCACCAAGCAGGGCTGGAGGAAGGGAAGCTTTACTGAGCACTGACTGGTGCTATGCAGGATCTCGGTTGACAATTATTTCATAGGCAGTAAATACACCCAGATACAGCCTCAGAGGACTGGTTCATTTATTGGGGGAAAGAAAGGGGAACTTATGCCCCTGGGGAAGTGGCTAGGGTCCCTGGGGCAAAGTTTGGGTGGCTGTGTACAAGTGGCCATGGCAGGGGTGTTGGAAGATACTTCATCTGTATACTCAGGGGCTGTAAGGTGTGTGTGGGGATCCGTACAAGACCAAGTGAGGCCTAATAACTGTCAGGGTAGTAAATTCTTTCTAAGGTTGATGGTGGGGCAGCCGGCTTCATGGCACCAAGTTGAGGGCAGGGGGAGTCAACTCTGGCAGTCCTCATCTGAGGTATCTATCTCTGGCTGTAATTCCCTTGACCCTTCCTTTATAATCTGGCCCATTACAGTTCCACAAGACACGCTTCTTGTGTTAACAATAGTGATCATGTGGGATTTATAGCTCAACCTGGGGAATGTCATCTGAAAATTTTAAAGTCTTTTAATTTAGCATTACAGGGTTTTGTTCTACTTCTTCAGGAGTTCAGATTTATTTCTACGTATGGGATGTTAATAAGTGACCATCTTAGACAGAATTGTCATATCCCAGGTTTGGGCCAGTGTGGTGGCATCTGACTTAGTGACAGAACTACCCCTGCTCCAGAGGCATGCATGTTACAGGCGTAGATTTGACTCTACACCCATGTTCTTGTGTCCCAGAGCAAAGAACTGGACCATGTTTTTTTGTTTGTTTTTTTTTAATTTTATTTATTTTATTTATATGACTACCCTGTAGCTGTCTTCAGAGGGCATTGGATCTCATTACAGATGGTGTGAGCCACCATGTGGCTGCTGGGAATTGAATTCAGGACCTCAGGAAGATAAGTCAGTGCTCTTAACCTCTGAGCCATCTCTCCAGCCCTGGACCATGAATTCTTATTTAGAAACAGAAAGAGACAGTTCATTAAGAAAGGGAAAATGATTCACATAATGAGAGTGGGCTTGTCAAGATAGAGCAAAGCATGTGCTAGGCCGTGAGCCCTTACAGGCCACCTGGGCAGTACCCATCTGTCACACATTTGTATTTTATGAGCTTTTCTTGTACATGCTTCATTTGTTTTATGAAGCCCAGCTAGGCAGGAACCTCCAGTCTTATCTGTCAAGTGGCTTCTTTTACCTACAACTCTGGTGTGGCCTTTTTCAGTTTACTTGCCAGTCACTGGTAGCTGGGCCCACCAGGGAGCCATTTCCGCCTCTTGGGGAGGAGTTGGAAGCTCCCCTCCCCCAAGAGAGAGACTAGAATAGTTCAGCCACGGTGTGAGGGAAAGCAAGAAGGGTTATACTAGGGCCCTGGAGAACCCACTCACCTCTGTTGCTCTGCTCTATATGATGTGGAAACATCTCTCTGAAGTCCTCCAGGAAGCATGAATTCAGAGACAATGAGGTAGAAGCGAGTGCCCTTAGAAGTCACTGACGCCCATTCTACAATCCTTCCCATGGATCCAGCAGTCCTGTGCTCAGGATGTGTTTGGATGGGGGTTCTCCTGACTTCAAATGTACTGTTTTGAAAACAGAGACACTTTTTTTTTTAAAAATCCAGTCTTCTGTTTCCTCCATTCTTGTATGCTAACCTACTGATTAGGTATAGAATAAGTCAGAAGGGTCAGAGAGATTCAGAGTTATCTCTAGGGGGCAAGAGAGATGGCTCAACATCTCTAGAAAACTCAAGGTCAGGAGGGTGTGTTGAAGATTAATCTGGGGATTGTAGGGCACCCACACCCATCCACCTTTTAGATGCTTCATCCAGTGGTTCTCCTCACACAGGAGTGATGGGTGGTGGGGCCTGAGAACATGTATGTCTCACAGGGTCCAGTGATGGTGATACTGGCCTGTGACCATGCTTTAAAGAACACTGACTAATAGAGCTTTAAAGTCCCTCCTCCAACAAGGCTTCTTGAGCTGTCCCTGGAGTGAAGTACCCTTTTCAGGTCACATTGTTTAGACAATTAAGGTGATTCTCACTTTCTTCCTGGTTACATCACAGATGAAACAAGAGCACAGGCACCAACTGTGTGGCTCAAGGCCCAGCTCCGTCATGGCTAATCCTCTTCCCTCTTGTTTCCTGAGTAGAAAGGGCTAGTGTGTGAGACGCAGAATAGGTCTTCCCTCTCCATTTCTAAACAAAATGGTACAAGCTCAAATGAATCCCTTTTCTCTGTACCTCAGAATTCTCATGGAAAAAATCATGATGAAAAGCTTGATTTCTACTCAATAACCACCTTTCCCCAACACTACCACCAAAAGAATCTCTGAGTTCAGAAACTACATGTGGTTATCATTCTAGTTGGGTCACAGCCTAGTCTAGAATGTGCTTTCTAGAGTCCACCTTGGCCACCTCTCTCACATATGCATGTGTTCATGCTACTGTGATTTGACGTAGGACTGACTGGACCATGAAGAGTCTGCCCATATGGATGGATTAATGTCACTGAGGAAACAGTAGATCGGTTACTGCCGACTGGGCATGTCGTAACGATGGATGCTTCCTTCTCTCACTCTTGCCACCTCTTGCCCTTACTGTCTGTCATGGGATGGTCAGTATGAATACCATTGGCAGATGAAGGTAGCATGTTCTTGAATTTCCCAGCATCCAGATTTACAAGCCAATTAATTTCTTAATGAATTATTCTGTTCTTAATAAGTTATTCACTCTCAGGCATTCTCTTAAAACATCAGAAAACAACAACAACAACAATAACAACAACTACGACAACAACAATACCCCCAAAACAAAAGGCACACAGCCTACAGACCACACACCAGCTGTTCTGCTGGTCTAGTCTTTGTAAGAACTACTAGAGTGATTTATTTTCTGCAATACCCTTTCTCACCTTATCTATGGAATGGTTTCTGCTTTGGGAGTTCTAGTCTTCCCCAAGATCTCCTTAACCAATATCCCCCTCCCAAGCCAGAGCAGCATCTGTCCCTCTATCCCTGGCTCCAATAGTTTTTCATTTGTTTGTTTGCTTGCTTGTTTTTAAACAATATGAATGATTGAATTCCTTAGTGTGATGAGAGACCATTTAACACTGTATCCCAGATGTTCTGAATCAGACCTGGCTATTAAAAGTTTTATGGTACTGACTCTGGGTGTTTGGAAAAGCCACATGGAAACCTATTTTATATACACATACACTTTCATAAAAAGATTTAATTGGAGTTACCCTATATAAGCTCCTCCTCCAACCAGAGGTTGTCTAAAAGCCCAGTGCCAGGTGTGGAACACCTCCCCTTTAGCTGTTGGTAGGAGTCAGGGTCTCCTAAGAGATCCCCAAAACAATTCAGGTAATTACTGCTGCTGCTGGTATGAGTGGGATAGTGAGACCCTGTGGCTGAAGACACCATACACTTTTGTCATAAGTCATGGAAAAATCAAGCTGGTACTGACCTGGAAGCTCCTTCCCTAATGGCTAGCCCTGCCAGTGCTGGACGATGATGCGCAGGCTCCTAGTGAGGGGAGTCATAATAGTCGTTTGCAGCTGTGAGGCCTGTGAGCGATAATGATGGTATGGAGGCTTAGATGTTTAAAAACCTACTTTCAATAAAGGTTCTCAGATGCTTCACCCCCTCCTCCTAGCCCACTGTCCAAAGGAAGGGGGGAGGAGATGGTAAATAGGAAGGGATGTGGCCCTGTTCAGAAGTAGTTCCTTGGAGCAATTCCAATCTTAGTTTTTCAGGATATTAGCAGTCCAGTTCAGTAGTGTCTGGATACCAAACACTAATCAGCAGCTGCTACAGCACAATCCAGCAGAAACTGCCAGGCCTCCCTCCACAGAATTGGCTTGAGTCGGTGGGGGAGTGACTGGGGCCAGCTGGGATGCCAGGAGACGTTCTCTGCCATGCTGCTCTCCACAAAGCAAAGATCAGCAAGACGAAGGCTTGAGGCCAATGAAGCGTTGCAAAGCTGGCCATGTAATCACAGTCACTGTTGAGTCTTATTTATCCTCTTTCCAAACATCACGCATCCTCCCGTGGGTCTTGCCTCACCATCAGCAAAACGACACATGAATCTGTCTTAACACAACACCACATAAGTCTGTCTTAGCAAAACACTGTGTGAGTCTGTATCACATGACATATCCAGAGACTTCCACTTCACTGCTGTGGCAAGATATGCCTGAGGATGGCATAGAGCCATTGGATGTTATGGGGAGTAATCAGTCACTCTCTGCTCCACAAGAGGAAATACATGCCTGGTACTGTAAATCAGGCCAAAAACCCGTGCTAGGAGAGCTCACGGCCCCAGGGGTCACCGTCTGCTGTTTTTCTGCCACAGAACTTTCTCTACACCTCAGCTTATCTTGCTCCCTTTTCCTGACTTATGACACATATCTCTAATACAGTAGATACGTTGTAAGATTATGATGGCTTCTCCTCCTGGATCCAAGACGAATGAAGATTCAGTGACTCCGTCTTCCTCTGTCTTCAGAAGAGGACCTGATGTGCAGGATATGATCAGTTAATCTTAGCTCTGGTTATTCTGGGGTCATGACGAGTTCTCAGGAGTGTCAAACTCTTCATTTGTACTTGAGGTAGAATGGGAAACTTTTATCAGAATCACCTGGGTACTTGTTAAAAATGAGGATTTCTTGTGAACATGTGGATTTCCCCCTCACCCAAGACCTCTCAGATCCTGTGAGGCTTCAGGTCCTGCATGTGCTGCTCTTGCTTCTGGGTGACGTGCAAAGCGGAGTAAAGAAGGAAAACTGTATGGTGGACTGGGTGGTGTCTGAGCTTGGATCTGCACAAGGCGTTCAACTGGGTTCAGGACAACCTGAGCAAAGCTTTCCCAAAGGAGTCTGGTGAACCTTCCAGAGTAAAATGGGATAAAGGGCACAAAGAGAGGCCTCTGCCACCTCTCATAGGCTGGGAGTGCTCTGATGGACCACGGCCCCTCCCTGCTCGGAAGCCTTTAGAGTCAGAGTGCAGCACAGTCAGAATCACTCTCAGACCTCGTACGCACTCCATTTGAGTTTCCTCCCCTGGCTCTCCTGTAACCAGTGCCTTGCTCCTGCTCCTCCGTCCCTCAGCTCTAGTTATTATCAACTTGCACATCAGATCCCATGAGAGGAGAATGAATGGACAGAGATGGTGTAGTTGAGGAAACAGAATTATAGAAAGCACTTTATACATACAATTTATTCCTCCTGTTTTATCTATACCTGAACACTGATCTGTCTCTTTAGACTATTTGAATGTATACTGCTAATGTCAAATGCTGGGGAGTATAAGACAAATGGCATGAATGAATGAATGAATGAATGAATGAATGAATGAAATTATCTATGGATGATGAATCAATGAATGGACAGGTACAGATCCTTCACCTGAGAAAAGAAAGAAGTCCTACCAATCAGGGGCAGCAAGGTTCTTCTTTCTAAACCTGGATCTGAACCACAAGAAGGAAAATTGCCCTCCCTGCTCTCCCTGCCCCTCCCCTCCCCTCCCCTTCCCGCCCCTCCCGGCCCTCAGCAACCCATTGTCTGCTCAGCGATATGCAGGCTTCAAGGCTTTGAAAATATGGGACCCTCCATTTTGCCTTTGTCAAAGTCTCTTATTGCTACGTTTTTCAGAGGGTCTATTTTTGTTTAGTTTTCTCTTTGAAAAATTCTGACCTAAAGAGACAGAGACAAGCAGCTATTTGTGAGTTCAAGACCAGCCTGGTTTATCTACTGAATTCCACAACATCCAGGGATACATAAAGAAAGAAACAACAACCAAAAAATTAAAAGGAAGAAGAAGGGATGGTGGTGGAAGGGAGGAGGGGGAAGAAAGAAAGAGAGGAAGAAGAAAGGAAGAAAGGAAGAGAGAAATTTTCGCCTACTCCCAGGCTGCTCTTAGAGAAGAACCCGTCTCCACATTTCAGTGGAGTAAACTGTGCACTTCATATTGCTTACTTCTGTATGGCACGTACAGATCACAAACCTGTATCCATCAGCCTCCATGGACGAGGACAAGACTCTGCCCTCTCGATGCCCGACTGTGAAACTGAACCCAAAGTGGGTGTGTAAGCGGGGGTGCCGAGCAAACCGTATCTGGTTGGAGCCATCACAACAGCTGCCATTCTCCTTCAAAACTGAGAGCCAGAGCGTTGACACGGTGGGCCACTGTGAACCTGGACGGTGCTCTCCCCAGAGACGGGCAGGGAAGACGTGGGCCTGGGCATTCAGATGCATAAATGAAATTGTCAGAGAAACCTGGCTGTGGAGGCTTGACCAAGCTGCGGAGTCGGGTTCTCTTAATCAAATTTATTTATTTATGATCACTGCATTTCTGGGCTCTTTTGTTTATTTTAATTGAAAATAGATTTTTTTTCATCTCCTATAACTCACCAGAAAGATGGGGAGCGGAGGGCTTGAGGCTACGCTATTTAGCGGACCCGTAGAGATTAGATGACACCATATGTGCAAGGCCATAGACAGGACTCGTCCTCCATCCTTAAAAGCCAGCGGCAGCAGTTGGGTACCTTCCTCTAGCCCCGCCTCCTCAAGCCCACAGGGCCTCTCTTCACACAGGAAACAGCCTGCAAGTCAGAAAGGTGCAGCACGGCTCTGTTTCCAGGTTCTCAGTTTCAATCCTGGCACAGTCTGGCTGGCTTCCTGAGGAGTGGACGACAAAGCTGATTGTTGCTTCACAGGCGGGAGATGGAAAAGGAAATGGGATGCGTAATTTGTCAACGTCAAGGCTTTCAAATGTCAGTGCCTGAGCATCATGGCAGAGCTGCTCCTTCAGGGCCTGTTGGGATTCCGCACGTCATTTCACTTGCTTAGAGTCTGCATTCCCGTGCCTCCTTGTCTATCAACTTCCCTGGATGACACTCTAGCTCTCAGTGGCTCAGAAGCTCTGAGAGAAGGACCGCTCAGGGGACTATTTATAGCAACACTGGACCGTACCCAAGGATAACGTGAGCAGAGCCCAACTTTAGGCATAGACGAGGGTCACTTAGGCAGTTTGGGGCCACCTTGATCCTCATTCTCCCTGTGGTTTATGAACGTGACATCCTGAAGCCAGTGCAGAGCTAAGTGAGATCAGACACAGTGTAAGAACGGGTGCAAGAATGTAGAAGATTTTTTTTTTTTAACCATCTTCAAAAAAATTGCCTTCTGCTAAAGATGTAGGTGCTCTGAGATGGCGGGGCTGATGACTGTGTGAGCGACAGTGACATCTGCTGTCAAATTTTCTCCAGATCGCTACAAATCCAGCCGCCGTCCCTGCAGGCTGCAATCTAAATGGGGAAAATAAAATCAACAAGATGTCTGGAAAATGGCTTTGTACTTAAGTGCTTAGAATGCAGATTCAATTCTCTGGCTATAAACGTTAGTGTGTGGTGTGTGTGTGTGTGTGTTTTTTAAATCAGTTCTAACAAATAAATGGGCGGAGGCAAAAACCAATCAACCATTTTGTTCCTTCTAAGAAACAGAGATGAGCAGCGGCCCTGAGTCAGTGTGGCACCGCATTTAATGTGATGGTGTTGTTTGGAACTCGCTGCGCCCTTTCTCGGCTAAAATGTATCCCTCACTTACAAAAGATAAAATCCAAAGGTAAAGTACCAATCACCAGGAAGGAGGGAACCCATTAGGGGGTTAAGGGGGGAATCCATTAGGGGGTCAATCACAAAGTGCGGACTCTAATCCCATGGGGGGGTATGATATGTGTGTGGGGAGGTGGGGGGCTCTTATCCAGTTAGAAAGCAAAAAAGAGAAAAAGCTGGCTGTTCTTTGTGTGCTCGAATGGAGTGAGAACCCTGAAAATGTAGAGCTCTGCTTCCCAGGAGAGTCCTGACTGGCCCGGCTCCTCAGTCTTAATTATGTAGTGTGCTTTTGTCTAGCTTGAACCCAACGAGGTCTGCCAGAACTGGCACTTTCTACCTCAGATTTCACTTGATTTCACCAAACCTACAATGCTTCCCACTTACCCAAAGTCACAGAGACAGACAGACAGACAGACAGACAGACAAAGCCAGCATCCAAACTGCTCTCTCTGTGTATGACTGCTATGAACCATAAAGTAACAATTTTAGATAGGATGTCAAGGACCACCACTGAGTTGTCAGTAATGCACTTGTTCATTAACAGGTTTGTGTGTAACGTGAGCTGGGCTTGGGGACAGGATGGACATAGGAATAGCAGATAAATGACATAATTTCAGATAGAGCAATCGCAATGAAGAAAGGAGGGTGTGGGTTTTTCAGCGCTGGGAATGAGGGGCATCACATTAAACTGAGTTCTGGGAAAAGCTTGAGGAAGTGACCTCCAAGCAGAGCCTGTAGCAGAACCCTTATCTGCTACCCAGGGCCACCAGGGACGAACAGATCTCAGTTCCCCATGGAGGGCCAAGAGGAGTCAGAGGGGCTAGAGAGAGGGCTTAGCTGCCAAGATGAGTTTCTGCTTCTCCAGAGGACCCGAGTTCTCTGCCTAGCACCCACACAAGGTGGCTCACAGCTGCCTGGAGCTCCAGCCCCAGGGACCCTGATGGTGACCTCCTAGATCCCTTGGGCACCTACATTCAGATGGCATAAATCCTCCTGCAGACCGACACCCACACAGAATAAAAAAAAATAAAAGTAAAATCTCCTTTTAAAAAAGAGAAGGCCCCAGCTCCGAAAAAAAGAACCAAAAAAAAAAAAAAAAAAAAAAAAAAAAAGAGAAGGTCAGGATAGCGCCATTGAAGGGAGATGGTGCTAGAAGATAAAGCAGAGGTGGTTGGGTGGGTTGTGGGGCCTCAAGGGAGAGAAGACTAGACTTTCTGTTGGGTGAAGAGGGAAATGACATAAGAGTCAATTACCTTATTTGTGTGAAAAATTTAGTTGAACGTATAGTACGAGGAGTTAACAGTCAAGGTACTGAAAATTGGGAAACTGCCAAGCAGTGGTGGCTAAAAGAGGAGTCTAATGCACAAAATGCCTTTAATCCCAAGTGGCTCTCGGAAGCAGAGAGACAGGTGGATCTCAAGAGTTCAAGGCCAACCTGGTCTACAGAGCAAGTTCCAGAACAGTCAGTGCTACACAGAGAAGCCCTGTCTCAAAAAAAAAAAAAAAAAAAAAAAAAAAAGAAACAAAAAGACAGACCAACAGCAAATTCAGAAACTGAGTGCCTTTTGGATAGTTTCTTGGGGTTTCTTACAATGAAGCGTGCACACGTTTCTTCTCTTTTATAAACAGTGACACAGTAATCATACCAACCTTATTTTATGCCATGGAGACCAATTGTATCAGAATTAGAAATGTTTAGAAGGTAGAACCCACTGTTGGTTGAAACAGATGCAGAGACACACAGCCTAACATTGGGCAGAGGTCGGGGAGTCTTGTGGAAGAGTTAGGGGAAGGATTGAGGGACTTGGGGGGTTCAAGATTACCACAAGAAGACCTACAGAGTCAACTAATCTGGACCTTTGGGGTCTCACGGAGACTGAACCACCAACTAAAGAGTATGCAGGGCTGGACCTCGACCTTCTATACATATGTAGCAGACGTGCAGCTTGGTCTTCATTTGGGTTCCTGACAACTGGAGCAGGGGCTGTCCCTGACTCTGTTGCCTGCCTTTGGATCCCCTTCCCCTCCTAGCTGGCCTTCTGTGTATGGCCTCAATGGGAGAGAATGGGCTTACTCCTGTTTCTATTGGATGACCAGTGGGCTGGAACCCAATGGAGGTTTCCTCTTCTCTGAGAAGGGGATGGGGAGAGGAGGAGGGGGTATGAGGGTAAGACTGGGAGGAGAGGAGAGAAGGAGGCTATGATCAGGATGTGAAGTGAATAAATAAATTAATGGAAAAAGAAAAAGAAGGTAGATCCAGTTAGCACCAATAACAGCACAGACTGAACATGGGCAGTACACAAAGCAAGAGCAGGGCTGAGGACAGCTCGCCCAGTGCAGGGCTGAGGACAGCTCGCTCAGTGCAGGGCTGAGGACAGCTCGCCCAGTGCAGTGCCTGCCTTACAAGCACTGCCAGACTCTGAGTTTGATCGCCAGAAACAAAGTAAATACGGGTGGCGTACATGTGCTCGTAACCTCTGCGCGGAGGCATATGTACACATACGTGTTCTTACAGACATGCATCTTTTTAAATGGAAGAGGCAAATGCATGTGGCCTACAGATACAAAGGTACACAGAAACGAAAATAAAATCTTTTTTCTTTCTTTTTTTTAAAGATTTTTTTAAATTTATTTTATGTACGTGAGTACACTGTAGCTGTCTTCAGACACACCAGAAGAGGGCATCAGATCTCATTACAGATGGTTGTGAGCCACCATGTGGTTGCTGGGAATTGAACTCAGGACCTCTGGAAGAGTGGTCGGAGCTCTTAACCACTGAACCATTGCTTCAGCCCCAAATAAAATCTTTTTAAAAAACATGAGTATATGTATGATCTTAGAGCGTGAGCTCTGGACTCAGAAAGGATGCACCTAACCCTCAGGAGACTGGAGGCCCCAGGGAGGGGGAGGTCTGGTGGGATGGTGGGGTAAGGACATCCTTGTGGAGACTGGGAATGAGGGGGGGGAAGTGGTTAAGGGGAAAGGGATGGGGAGCTGTCAGAGGGTAGACCGGAAGGAGGATGGAGTCTGGACTGTAGAAGAAGATTAAATAAAATTAAACACACACACACACACACACACACACACACACAGGAACACACACACATACACACACACACACACACACACACACACACACACACACACACACACACGGGTTCAAGGTGAAATCAAAAGCCACCCTGAGGCCTTGGCACTGGAGAGATGCAAGGCTTCCTTTCCTACATTTTCTCAGTCAGCAGCATTTCACACCTGGTTCCCATAGACAAGGTGGGTGGTAAAGGAGAAGCAGTAGTAAAGTGTAGGTCTTGTGCATTAGACTCCTCTTTTAGCCAAAGGAGAAAGAAAAGAAACGTATTTTGTGCCCTAAAGGCACTAGAACACTTGGAGTTTTCCACCACACCATGCTTGAATATAATCTATCTCTAGAAATTTCCTCCGATCTCCCTAGCTGCTGTTTCCTGATCTTCTTTGCAGGACTTCCTCCAAGTGGTGCCTAAGCATTGGCCTTCCTCAGGGTCATCACTCAGCCCATTTCTGCCTAGAGGACCACATTCTGCCCTGTGATTTTTGCATGCATCTGTATGCTAAGTCACAGGTTTCTGTGTTTTGCTTATGCCTCTTTGAAGTGTCCTGGAGACCTGTGTGCCCTACTGCTTCCTGCTTTATTACCTGCATGCTTACCAGAAACTCCACACTTCATACACTGTAAAGAGAGCTCCTAATCTCCATTCCAACTCTGTAATCGTCCCAAAAGCTTTGTGCCTGCAAAAGTTGCACACATATCTACCCCCATCCAGCTACTCCCCTAGCTATTGCTTGCCTGTCCATCTTCTCTTCAGCAAACCCTATCCACTTCCCATCATTCTCTTCACCTGGACCTCTCCCCTCCATTGCCTCTCACTGGATAATGCCTCTGTAGGAGTGCCTTATCTGACCTGACTGCATTCTTATCTTCTTAGAGCCATTTGCCACAGGTCAGTCAAAAGATCTTTCCAAAGGTGAGACAGTCCATGCTGCCTCTGTTGAAAGCCTCATAGTCTACCCTTTGCACCTCAGATAACAGTAATGCTTTTCCTGCTACTCCTGACCAGCTCATCTCTCCCCTGCTTCTGTGTGTGCCAGGCCCTCATCACTTGGAGTCAGGCCATTTATATCCACTGTCCTTCTGCCTGGAATGTGCTTGTCCTTTCTCTCTCCAAGTGGCTTCTCTCTACCCCATCCTTACGCTCTGTCATGTCTCAGGATTGTGCTGTGTGGGAACAGGGCTACTTGGTTCCATGTCTCTGAAGGAATCCTGTGTGAAAATCTCAACTAACTGGCAAGCAATCGCTGCGTGTTGCCCTGTTTTAGATGCTGACAGATGAGTGCTTCGGGCAGCTGAGGCTGGCACACAGCACAGCAAGTGCCGTAGCAAATGTCATGAATGTCATGATAAAGGCCACCCAGAGCTGTGGTGTTACCTCATCATCCACAGCAAGGTGGCCTCTGTGGAAACCCAGCAATCCACTCTTTCTAAGTCAATGCTGGTTGGCTGTTTTCTTACTTGAAGAGTGTCATGAATTTCATTTTGATAAATGAGATGATTTTCTAAGTTGCACGCAGTCACTTTGGCAGTGCTCCATCTTCAGTTCAGGGTAGCTTGTTTCCAGAAAACACTACACTGGTGAAAGTTAGTCAAAGTCTGACGTATTGTAGAGATATCATTATTAAATCCATTAGTTAAATTCAAGTTTCTATAGGTCTTCAATGTGTCTCAATCACACAGAATCATGCTGAATACCTTTAAATACTTTCCTTCCAAAGACTTGTATGTCATGCTGTTGAAGAGCCACTCTGGCTACATTCTCTCTGTCTCTCTGTTTCTCTATCTCTCTGTCTTTCTCCCCCCATCCTGGTTTTTTTAGACAGGGTTTCTGTGTGTAGCCATGGCCGTCCTGGAACTTGCTCTGTAGACCAGGCTGGCTCAAACTCAGAGACCTGCCTGCCTCTGCCTTCCAAGTTCTGAGATTAAAGGCGTGGCCACCACCTCCTGGCTGGGAAGTTTCTTTAAGGGCATCATTTTACTCAGACCAACAACCTCATCTTCTTCATTAACGTCCGGGAGATGTACAGAAGTTCCAGAAAGCCATCTGGGAGATCATTATAGTCCTCAGTCTTCTTCAAATTAGAAAACAAATAATGGACTTTGTTGGGGCTTTTACAACAGTCATATTCACCAAATCAGACACAATGACTGCTTTGTGCAAAATGATTCTGTTTGGCAAATACCAATAAACCACTGACAAATGCTGATAAATCACTCAGCACTATACTGGACAACTGCTCATTTGCATAAACATCACGTTCCAATGAGTAGAGTACATGTTAAGATCTATATTTATGGTTACGTTTAATTTAAAATGATGAAGACACTAGGTTTCACCATAAACCTGACGGTCCCCGTCTTAGTTTGCTTTCCATTGTTATGATAAATATCATGACACAAAAGCAACTTGAAGGAATGTCCTGGGGCAAAGTCTCCAAGGACCACTGAATAAAACCAGATTACAAATTTGAGAATCTTTATTAAACTGGCTACTGCCTGGAAAGAGTCAGTTTTCACAGAGAAGCCCCATTTGCTTTCTGCAGGGAGCTTTTAAAGGCAAAAATCATATTCTGGTTGGCAGTTGCAAGAGGAAGCAGAGCAAGCAAGCAGTTTAACAGAAGCAAAAAGCAGCAGTTAGCTGGGGTATCTTGACAGCAGGACCCTGGGACAGGGTTGGATAATTTTTTAAGGGACTTTCCCATGGGAGAGGACTGAAGCAGGGACTAGATGGAGGAACCTTGTCCCAATCATAGGAGGAACAGATTTGTTTGACTTACATGTTCTGATCACAGACACTTGTTGAGGGAAGTCAGGGAAGGAATCTGAAAAAGAGAATGTTGCTTACTGACCTGTTCCTCATGGTTAGCTCAGCTTTTTAAAACATAACTCAGGACCACTGCCCAGAGCTAGCACCACACACAGTCCCTAGACCCTTCAATAAATCAAGAAAATGACCCACAGACTTTTTTACAGGCGATCTGATGGAGGCATTTTCTCAATTGAGGTCCCAGCTTCCCAGATGACTCTAGCCTGTGTCAAATGGACAAAAAGGAGCTAGCACAGTCCCTCTAGGCTCAGTGTAATGGTTAGAAAACATGGTGATGCTGGAGCAGTAGACTATGATTCTCTTATTCCGTCATTAGGCTTCAGTATATCACCATGTTTTGCTGAAGGAAACCAAAAGAAGAGACACTTGGGGCTGAAAGCCGGGACGGGCAATGACAACAAAGCACTTTGAAAATGCTTCTCTCACCATTTTACAACTTATAGCATTAATTAAGGGCATGTCTTCTGGGCCTTCCCATTATGGAAGATCAGGTTTTAAATATATTGCACAACAGTCACTCTTGCATCGTAAATTTTATCGCTTAAATTTATAACTCTTAAAATATCCCTTCATCGACACTAAGCCAATGAATATCAGGCACTTCCAGTTCCTTTTCAGTATGCTATCTTATGATAAATGACTCAACCAACTAATCAAACAAACTCTTGACACTTTTTTATAACTTGGTGAGCTTCCATATTAAACCTAGGCTCTCCACTTGGTGGGTATATTTTGTCAAACACAACCTGATCCAGTTTACGTCCCTTTCACTATTATCCCATACCCTTAATGTCCATTCCCACATATATTGCTCAGATTTCTGCTTCAGTGAATTAGCAAACTCATTAAGCTGTTTAATTCTATAGCACACCTCCCCATGGACTATACTTTCTCCTCTCTAGGATCCTGTTTAACCTTGAGTCTGGTTATAGGTCTAGAGGTGCCTTGAGGGACAGCAGCATTGGCATGCCTGGGATTTCCTTCAGGTGAAGTCACACAGAGTTTGTCAGATAATGAAGGATTAATTCCACCAAGAAAAGTTGGAGAGGTCACTATTGCAGAGTGTGATGATTCTCTAGTAAGGGTGGGGAGGCCACTCTTTTAGATAACACAAACCCCTTAGACTGAGGGTTCAAAGTCCTCTGCCTCATTAGTGTGCTCATACATCTCCATCCCAAGCCACCAGTTAGTACCCTCACTTTAACCACTGTCACACACACACACACACACACACACACACACACACACACACACACACACACAAGCATGGTCCCTAGACAGGAACTGTAGGTCAGCCAATCTTCTAATGTGGGATCGGGTTTGATAGAGAGAATTCTCTTCCAGGGCATACTTAGAAACCTTTGGACTGTTATGTGAATCGGGAACTAGTCACTTATAGAAAGAACCCAGTTTATTCTTCTCTCTGGCCACTGCGTCCTGAGATTAGGAGTTGATTGTTTTATTAGGAGCTCATTCTTTTTCTTAATCAGTTTATCCTAAGATGCTGGAAGCCACCAGTCAGCACCATTATTTTTCACAAGTTGTCAAAGGTTTTAAAAAAGTGTGAAAAGTTGCTAAATCCCTTGCTCTTTACCATAGGTGAGCCAGTACAATAAAATGAATTTATCCTGTACCTTCCCTAAGTAGCTCATACCGTTTTAGGGCTCTCCATGGTATCAGATGAGCCTTCTGGAACCACAGGTGTCGTCGAATTAGAAAACCTGTTTCAGGTACTTAAGTAACTCAGCTGTACAACTCTGTTTCTCTAGAACCACTCCTGGAACTGCAATCTCTATTTGTCAGTGTTCTCTAAAGGAAGAGAACTGATATGTGTGTTTTGTATATGTGATATTGTAGTGAACCAAAATCAATATCACATCCTTGGATATTGGCCACCATCAAGGACTTGCAAGACAGGGGTAGTGGTTCTCACTGCATTTCTCTCTAGCCCTCCAAACTGGCCTGTGAAGACCACTAGATCATGGAGAATGCCAGATGACTGCTGCAAACCTAATTAAAAAGTGACTTTTATTGCAACTGCTGTATCAGATATGGTGCCCTTACTTATCAGATTAACACATTTTCTGGTACATGATATGTAGCCACTGTTCTAACAAACCCCCTTTTCTGTCCATAAGGACCCCCAGTAGCAATCTGCTTCCAGAAATCCGGCAAGGCCAGCAGTATACCTTTACAGTTTTACCTTAGGAGTTTATTAACTCTCCAGCCCTGAGTCGTAACTTAAGCTCAAAGTGATCCTGATCATCTGTCTCTTCCACAAAATATCGCACTGGAACACTATATCAATGACATTATGCTGATTGAGTTAAGAGAGCAGGAGGTAGCAACCACTTTGAACTTGTTGGTAATGAATATGTACACCAGAGAAAGGGAAATAAGTCTAACCAAAATTCAAAGACCTTTGACCTCAAGTGAAATTTCTACAAGTTCAGTAGTGTGGGACATGCAGAAATAGTCCTTCCAGGGTAAAGGATAAGTCACTGCCCCTGACTTCTTTTATTATTAAGGAAGAAGCACAATGATTTGTGGGCCTGTCTGGATTCTGGAGACAAAACATTGCCCTTTTGGGTGTGTTACTCTGGCCTATGTACCAAGTGACTCTCAGAAAGCTACTGTTTTTGAATTGGGTCTGAAACAGGAGAAGGCTCTTCAAAAGGTCCAGGCTGCTGATAGGTTCCTCTCCGGCTTCGGCCATATGATCCATCAAACCCAATGGTTCCTGAGGTATTGGTAATAGGTAGAGATAATTTTGGAGCCTTTAGCAATCCCCTATCGATAAATCACAAAGAAGACCATTGGGATTTTGGAGCAAGGATCTACCACCATCTTCAAACAAATTATTCTCCCTTTGAGAGACAGCTCTTGGCCAGTAATTGGGCCTTAATGGAAACTGAATTATGACAATGGGTCACCAAGTTACCATGTGAACTGAGCTATCCATCATGACCCATGTATTATCTAATCCACCAAGCCATAAAGTGGTATACGAACAGCAGAAATCCATTATCAAATGGAAGTTGTATATATGTGATCAGACTTGAGCAAGTCCTGAAGGCACAAGGAAGTTAAATAAAGAAGTTGCACAAATGCCTTTGGTTTCAATTCCTGTTAAAATGCCGTCTGCTCCTAAGCATGCACCTGTACCCTCATGGGGTATGCCCTATTATATTGAGGAAGAGAAGACTAGACCCTGCTTTACTGGTGGTTCACACTATTCAGGCACTACCCCAAAGTAGACAGTTGCAACATTACAGTTCCTTTCTCAGATGTCTCTGAAAGACACTGGTAAAGGGAAAGTACCCTTCATAGTGGGTAGAAGTTCAGGCAGTACATATGGCTATATAATTTTGCTTACAAGGATGTCTTTGTTGCTGTTCTATTGCTGTGAAGAGACACCATGACCAAGACAATTCTTATGAAAGAAAATATTTAATTGAGGGCTTGCTTACTGTTTTAGAGGTTGTTTAGTTCATTGTCATCATGGCGGGGAGTATGGCAGCATGAGGCAGATGCTGACCCAATAGCCAAGAATTACATCCAGACCCCTAGGCAAAGAGAGAGATAGCCTAGGCCTGGCATGGAGTTTTGAAACCTTAAAAGCTGACCCCTAACTGACACTTCCCCCAGCAAGGCCATACCTCCCAATCCTTCTAATCCTTTCAAATAGTGTCATTTCCTGGTGAATAAGCATTCAAATATATGAGCCTATGGTAGCCATCCTTATTCAAACCATCATAAAGGAGAAAATGACTAGGTATTCAATTGTTTGCTGAGTAATGAGCTGTAGCCAATGGGTTGGGTGAATAGTCAAGAACTTGGAAAGAAAATGATTGGAAAATTGGTGAGAAAGACATTTGGAGAAGAATTTGGACAAATTTCTTCAAATGGGCAAAGAATTTAAAGACACTTTTGTCTTATATAAATGCTCATTAAAAGGTGACTTCAACGGAGAAGTTCAATAATCAAGTATGATAGGATTCTCTGGACAGTCAGCCTCTTTCCACAGCCATTCTTGTCATTGTCCTAAGGTCCCGTGAACAAAGTAGCCATGGTGGCAAAGATAGAGGTTAAACATGGCCTTGACTACATGGACTACCTCTCACTAAAGCTGACCTGGCTATAGTTGCTGCTAAGTGCTAGATCTAGTAGCAGCAGAGACCAAACAGGTCAGGGAACCTCTCCCATTAGACTACTAGTAAGAACCTGGGTTCAACTGGTATGGCACCATTTCCAGGAATGGCTGACTAGCCAGTGACACAGTGGCAGGTTGACCTTGTCGAACCAATTTATTTATGGGCATGTTGTCTTACTGGAATCGATGTTTACTATGGTTATGGATTTGCCTTTCTTGATCATAATGCTTTTGTCAGACTACCATCTGTGGGCTTTATTCACCACCGTGGTATTCCATACATCATCGCTTCTGATCAGGGAACTCGCTCTAGAGTCATGGACGTACAATGGCGGAGCCATGCTCATGGAATCCACTGGGCTTACCATGTTCTCCATAATGAAGCAGCTGGCTTGATAAAACAGTGGTGTGGCCTTTTGAAGACAGTTACGGTGCCAGTTAGGTGGCAGCAGCCTGGAGGGCTGAGTCGGGATCTCCAGAATGCAGTATATGGAGTGTCTATCACTAGGGTTAATGGGAGCAGGAATCAAGGGGTGGAAATGGGAATTATCCCACTCACAATCATCCCTAATGACCCCCTAGGAAGAGCTTTGCTTCCTGTTCCGATGACCTTAAGTTACAATGGCTTAGAAATTTTGGTTCCAGATTGGGGAGCTCTCCTGCCAGGAAATACTACAAACATTCCATTGAACTGGAACTCAGACTTCTTTCTGTCCACTTTGGGCTTCTGATGCTCTTAAGCCAACAGGATAAGAAAGAAATAACACTGTTAGGAGGAATGATTGATCCAGACTACCAAGAAGAAATTGAGTTGCTTCTTCACAATAGAGGGAAGGAAGAGTATGTCTGGAGTACAGGAGATCCTTTAGGACAACTCTTGGTGTTAAGATGTCCTGCCAGTAAAGTCAATGGGAAACTACAATGGCTTAATCCAGGCTAGATGACGAAGGGCCCAGACCCTTCAGGAAGAAAGTATCACTCCTTCAGGAAAGGAACCAAGACCTTCTGATGTGCTTGCTGAAGATGAAGGAAATATATGCAGATGAAGGGTAATAGAGGAAGGTGGTTATAAATACCAGCTAAGGTGATATGACCAGTTTATAATGGGCACCATTTCTGTCCTGCTTTGTTAAGAATGTGTTTGTGCATATACACATATATTGAGGAAATACTGTGCTTTCTTTACTCATCTTCCTCATGCCATGTAACATCAATTGAAATAATATCAGTGGCTATTTTCATGTTTAAGTTATAGGACACTAAAATCCTAGCCAGTCCTTGAAGAACATTACCATCTACTCTGAATTACACGCTGCGTTTATGATTGTGTGAGGGAGAAGGTGGAAGTCCTGAGTGAATGTGTGCTGTTGATATGAGTGTGTCCCTATCAAGTATCCCAACACCTCAGATCCATGGGATTGGCAAAGTCTTGCCTGGATCAAGCTCAGAGTAATGGCAAAGCTATAAAATTTTAAATGAAGACATTCATCCTGGTTCCTGTGCTGCTCCCACTCCCAAGAATCCGAGCGTTCTAGCTGTTTCTTTGCTATTGCTTTCACACACCATCTCCTTGGCAGTTGTTACCACACCCGAGACTCACATAGCATTCCATAGGCTGTGCTAGCATGGCCCCACACCATGCTATCCCCAAGCATTCTGTAGCCTAACAGGCTTCCTGTCACACACTCTGTTCACACTCCCAACACCCAGTGAAATCATTATTCAGCAAACTGGAACCCAACAACCAGATTTATGTGTTAAATGTTCAATGTATAATGCATCCACACAATTAACTTACAACCAATTGATAAGATATAACTGCCCTCTGAGACACAGAAAGCCCTATACACATCCATCCCTTAAGAACATTCATAACAACCTGGAAAGGTGCAGAGAGGAATCTTAACGTCAGCCTCCATGCTCTCTCCACTGCTTCTCCCACCTCGCTCCAGTCTCTTCCTCTCTTTAAAACTTTTCTCCCGCCTACCCTTCCTTCTAGTCCAATGACAGACCTCATTCTGTCTTGTACCTGCCTTCACCTGTATGACATCATCCGACAGGTAACCATTAGCTAAACCAGGCTGTACAGAAATTATGAACTGCAGCTTCCCCCTCTCCAAGACTGCCACCTGAGACTGCTTCTCTCTAGAGGCCTCCCGCCAAGATCGGCTCACCCACCTCTGTCCAATACCTTTGTGTTGCATGGAATCAGTGTACTGTGTTGCATATAATCTGTGTACTGAGTTGCAGGGCTTCTGCTGCTGCAGCTGCATCAGGGCACACAGCCCCTCAGCCCCAGCCTTTTCTCTGTGTATATATAGTCCTTTTATTCACTGTCACCTCAGTCACACCAATTCCTAAGCTATGCGTGTTGTGGCATATGTGGGGTATATCACGTCCCATGAAATTATGATCTCATTATTGGTGTCATTTATAAACTAAGCATGACATAGAGAAGTGACTGTCGGGTTGAAAAGGGATGGATGGATGGATTTGTGATGGCTAACCTTGGTTGACAACTTGACTACATCTGGAATCAACTAAAATCCAAGCAACTGGGCACCTGTGAGAGACTTTCTTGATTGGGTCATTTGAGATGGGCCCCCTTAAATCTGGGCCACATCTTCTGGTGGCAGCCCCACATAAAAGGACATGGAAGAAGGAAGCTTTTACTTCTTACCTGATTGCCCTTATTCACGTTGGCAAGTTCATCTATCCTACCACTCAGGAATTCCTTTGCTGGCATTAGAACCTACTTCTTCAGGATTCCAATGTAGATTGAAGACCAGTAGCTCTTAGGAATCCTTCGGAAATCTAGCACCAGATTGGGACCAATCGTGTGTGTGTGTGTGTGTGTGTGTGTGTGTGTGTGTGTGTGTGTGTGTGTAATATATAGGGGTATGCTGGAAAGCCAAGAAGTATAAAAGTTTCAGCCAAACACATTTTCCAGAGCTGTCCAGGCTGACATGGGTGCCCGATGGGGCTGTTTATCAAATGCAAGGACCATGGCCACAGAGATGGTTATCTTTTCATCTTTAAAGGCCAAATAGTCCCCATTTCCAATCTTAACCCAAGTCATTTCCTGTTGTGAGTACCTGGGGTCCCATTTACCTAACAGCCTGGGAGTTCATGCATCTCATCATATTGCCAGCTCCATCCCCCCACTACTTTTAAAAGTTGCTATTTTTGCTTCTCTGTCTGCTCTGTGGTTACCCTTGGCAGTAACAGCATTTCCCCTTTTGTAACTTGCAGGGAGACAGATAATTTTAGCCACATTATCAGCAGAAGCAGCAGGGAGGGGACATATCTCTATCTATCCAAAGACCTAGTCCGGGACAATCAGTATGTATTTTAGGCTTTTAAAATGTTTATTCTCCCCTTTCCTCACTGTGAGTCACACATTCCCCCATATCTGTTTAGCAATGGTGTAGACCCCCCCCATATAATTAGCTTAAGAATTGTAGCACATGTAGCCTGAGGTCCCTAGTGGCTTCCCTGATCACAGGATTCACATTGGTTAGAATCTAATCTCTGGAGACTACATGACTTTCTGATCAAAAGGACAGGCAATTTATCAGAGGTGTCTTATTGTCCCCTGAGTTCTGGCTCACCATGAATCTCAAGGACAAAAGTATTGAATGTCCCCTTTGACCTTCTTATCCCCTCTGGTGTAGTCTTTCGAGCTTTGCTGAGTGCCCAGAAGAAGAGCATTTTCAGCCTTATGCTTTAACCTCTGTATAACATTTGGTGAATTCTAAACAAAACGACCCAAAGAGTTTCAAAGAAGTTTGGGTTTGCTTTGACTCAGTTTTCTCGAGTGGACAAAGGTTAACAAAGTTAGTATCCGTTGCCATGAGTAGGTCATTATAACCTTAGGAATTTTAATAAACCTTAAATATTAAACATATATCATTCTTAAATTGTGTACTATAAACCCTGTATAATTAATTTATTTAGACCTTTTATGTATGACTTAGTTTAAGTTTTTATAATCTCTCTCTCTCTCTCTCTCTCTCTCTCTTCCCCCCCTCCCCCGCATTAAGGGCATTTAAGGAAGTCATTGCCCAGGCCAATATAACCTTAAAGCTCCACTTTAAAGAGGCTTTCTTTAAGGAGAGAGAGAGAGAGAGAGAGAGAGAGAGAGAGAGAGAGAGAGAGAAAGAGAGGTGTGGTCAGAGAGAGACAGAAATAGAGAGAGGAGACAGAGAGACAGGTGAGATGGAGAGTCAGCATCACAGGGGTCACATGAGAGATGGGGCAAGAGAAAGTCATATTCTGTCATCAGTCTGTGTAGGAGAATTGACCGGGATGGCCTGTACCCACTGGGACAACTTTGGACATTCTGATGGCTCTTTCCTTTTTCTCATGACTCCTCAGAAATCATCCCATCCCAAATGGTGAGCAATCTATTTTACAGGAGGCCCAGAATGCTTTTGCGAGACAGTTCCATTTGACCTTACATTTGCTCAATGTCTTTTCTTGAAATTTGTCTAAGGGTGCAGGGTTATTCTGTTGTTCTCTCATTTGGTGCCAGTAGGTGGCGCTCACACACAAGAGGGAAGAGGGAAGGGCGAGGGAGTTTTGGGTAGGTTTCATTTGCTTCACACTGGAGCCCGTTGGCATATGGCAGGTTCATATAAACCCAAACTTGGATGGGAATTCTCAGGGAGGGAAAAAGTTCCCCCAGAGTCAGGTGCTGCCACTCATTCATTCATTCATTCATTCATTCAGACACACGCATCCATACGACTGAGATCCCTTGCCCTCTGCCTAGAAGTCACTGTGGAGCTGTGTTTCCCCAGATCATTTACATAGCAAGGGCCCTTAGAAGGCAACCAACCAACCGTCTTTTCCATCCAAAGGAACGCTAACCAGATATCCAAAACCAATTGAACCCAGGTTCTTGCTTGTAGTCTACTGGGAGAGGTTCCCTGACCTGCTTCCTGGGACTGGGTTCCATTACACTTTAAGAGAGATTCCTGGACCCAAGAATGGCCAATCTCCTGCATATTGAGTGGTCCATTGGTGCCCGGCAAGGATCTGTTCTTGGTGCCCAGGGAAGCTAGCACCGCAGTGCCAGGGAGATGAAAGCACTGTTGTGTTTCCTAGCCAGTGCATCAGTAAGGCTGAGTCCAAGGAGAGGTGGAAGCCAGGAAGCAGTTTATTGTATCCATTTAACAAGCTCAAGGGACATCCATTCAAAATACTAAGCCCCAATGCCAGGGTCCAGCCTCGACACAGGATCGGAATTCTCAACTGGAAGCAGGGACATCTGGAAGGCACATAATAAATATACTCAGACTACTCTGGGTACAAACTGACAGGCAATTTCAAGGCTTAAAGTCTCTCTCTCTGTCTCTCTCTCTCTCTCTCTCCCTCCTTCCCTCTCTCCCTCCCTCCCTCTCTCTCTCCCCCTTCCTCATTCTCTCCTTCACTCGCTCTCTCATTTGCTTTCTCATCTCATTCACTCTCTAGCCCTTCTCTTGTCCCAGTCTTTTATTGATAATACAAAAGCAGATAGAAAAAAGACATTGTATAATCATTGCCAAATCAAATTCAAAAGAATAACCACATCCCACAAAGAATTAAGAATTACAATAGTGGGCTGGAGAGATGACTCAGTGGTTAAGAGCACTGACTGCTCTTCCAGAGGTCATGAGTTCAATTCCCAGCAACCACATGGTGGCTCACAACCACCTGTAATGAGATCTGGTGCCCTCTTCTGGCCTGCAGTCACATATGCAGGCAGAATGCTGTACATAAAATAAATAAATAAATCTTAAAAAAAAAAAAAGAATTACCATAGTTCCAAACTTCCCACATTCCCAGGCCTGTGGCCAAAATAATAATAATTTCAAACTTATCATTATGTAAACTTTAACTTTTGACTCATTGTACTTCAGAGCTCAGAGCTCCGAGGTCAGCTACCTGCATTTTCCTGTGAAGCTCTAATGATAAATGACATGGGCAAAGCTGCCAGGCAGTGGCCAGAATCAGGTTAACCCTGAACTCAGTGGTTCCACTAGTTTTCTGTTCCTTTACATTGCACACAATGACTCTCATAAGAGTCCCAGTGTTTTGACTTAGTTTTACTAGTATATAATTTTATGCATTCTATATTTCCTTATCCAGGAACTACTCTCAAATGTTATGCAAAACTTATTTCCTAACTTCAATAACTTTTTCCTTTCTTGGGGGTCCCAATGTTGGCTCTAATTCATTTTCTTTTTTTTTTAATTAACTTGAGTATTTCTTATATTCTAATTCATTTTCTAATAATTTCTTCAAACTTTCTTTGCAAGTCAAGCATTAATCTGGAACTACTATTGTGCAGTTATTACATTGTTTCCAAGATGAGAACACACAGCATGCACCTGGGCCATTAGGGCTGTGCTGTGCTGTGCTGTGCCCCTGTGCCTCAATTTCCAATTGTTTTCGAATCATTACATCAAAAAACATCTAGTTTCACAGAATTTCACCAGAGCAGAAGGAGAAAGAAGTAGGAAAGTCAGATATAATAGAATAATTATGCACACCAAGGCCAACTGAAAAGCAGTCACACACAAATGAAATACAGCCATTGTCCAGGGCTAAGGTTAGGAGAAATGGCAACAACTTTTTTTTTTTTTTTTTACAAAGAGCTGCTGCGGGCTACTGAGATGTCTCCATCCCAGTCTACTGTAGGCAGCCTCCTATTTCAGATGGCGGGTCCCCTGGAGGGATGTGTCTCCTGCTTCTCAGGGTCCCAGACACCACCCTTTTTTTTTTTTTTTTTTACAAGGAGCTGCCTCAGGCCACTGAGATGTCTCCATACCGGTCTACTGCTGGCAGTCCCTGTCATCGTATGCTGTCCCCCAGTACCCCAAGTTCAGTTATACAGAGCATGTTGTACCCATTTTGTCCCCCGCCTTGTCCTCAGAGCAACCCAAAGCGACACACAATTTGATTGACTGTGTTCAGCTTTGTCTCAGTTACTTTCCACCAAGTCCTCCACCAAGGACTCCATTCCTCTGGAATCATAAACCAAATAAACTCTTCTATAAGTTGCTTTGGATCGGGTTTCTGGCATTTTATAACAGTAATGTGAAAAGTAACTCAGGCAGCAAGGTTAAGTTGTCCTCTAAAATATCATCATATGAAATCACTTATGAAGATAGTCACTGTTTTAAGTGATGCCACACAGATACTACAGGAGTTCAAAAATCACTGAAATGAATCTCAAAGCTATGAAATTGAAACAATTTAAAATAACAGAGACAAGTGAAGGACAGAAACAATGTGTCGTGTAGTCGTTGCTCCACCTGATGCTTACCTTCAGTATACCCCTTCCCTCCTGCGAAGGTGATATCAGAGTGGCTTTCCAGAGCTCAGCGTTAGTATTTAGATACAATGAAACTTCCACAAATCAAAGGGAGAGCATTAAGTGAAGCTCTTCACGATGTCAAAGTTTTGGACTTGTACAGGTATATCTTGAAGTAACTGTTCTCCACAAGATGGTTGCCCTACAACCCATTTCCCAAGTATCCTATTATTTGGACATTGTGATAGTCTTGGGCTGCCATCACAAAATATTGTTGACTGAGAGACTTAAGCAACATTAAGTTTACTTTTTCACAATTCCAGGAGCCTGGAGTCCAAGATCAAGATGGTAGCCATTTAGTTTCTCTTGGGTCTCCCTCCTTGGTTTTAGATGGCCACTATGGCCTCACCTGTTCCTTCTACTATTCTGGTGTATCCCTGTGCAGATTATCCCCACCCCCTGCCTGGGTCATACTGGATGACGCTGCTATATTTGCTACTTCCTGTTGGGAACAAAAACTTAAACGACTTCAGGGGGAAAGCTTTATTTTGGCTCATAGTTTGAGAGCGCGGTCCACAGTACAGGGCGGTCTGGCGGCAGAAGCAGGAGGCAGGGGTTTATATCATCTCCACCCATGAAGAGAAGCTGTAGCAAGGCTCTATCTTCTGAAGGTTCCATTACCTCCCAACAGTGCTGAGCTGCAGACCAAGTGTCAAACCCAGGACCCTGATGGGGAATTTCTCCTTCAAACCACAAGCCTGTCTGAGGACATAGAGCTCATTTAACCAGATCACCTGGTTGGTAAAGGTTGGTGTCCAGCCTGATGGTCTGAGTTCTGTCACCAAGACCATAAGGTAGAAGGACATAAATAGTCCTCAGATCTCGACATAAGCAACACTGCATATACCACACACACAACACACCACCATCACCACTACACACACCACATACACACCCCCACACCACCACTATCTCCCACCCCAACCCCAACACACCCCACACCACCACCCATACACCCACACACCACCACTACCACCACACATAACACACACCCCCACCCCCACACACCACATACCACACATATCACATACACACACCACCACAACCTCCCCACACCTCCAACACCCCCCACACTACCACACATACACACCACCACTACCCCACACACAATACATACACACCCCACCAGAACCCGCCCACCAACACCCCCCCACACCACCACCATCCCACACACCACTACCACCACCACCACACATACACACACTCACCCCCCACACCACCACTCTACACACACACACACACACACACACACACACACACACACACACACAAACACACACACACACACACACACACGGGAATGAATTTAATTTCAAAAAGATTGTATTTGCTAACTTTTTGTTTTTATCTCAGAAGACTCACATTTTAAGAACGCTCCTGGAGCTGGGCTGTGGTAGTCCGTGCCTTTATTCCCCTTTAACCCCCTTTAATCCCAGCTCGAGAGGCAGAGGCAGGTGGCTCTCTGTTTGAGGACAGCCTGGTCTGCAGAGTGAGTTCCAGGATGCCCAGAGCTACACAGAGAAACCTTGTCTCATAAGACAAGCAAAACAGCAACAACAACATTGGAAATTGTAAAACAAACTCAACAAACAGCAAGAAAAAAAACCAATGGGGAGAAATCTCAACTGACGGAAATAGTCAGTACAGATTAAAACAACCTGTGTAGAGTTAGTTAAACATTTATAAAAGACTGCCAAGTCACAGATTTTAGACCTACAAATTTTTCCCGGAAGAGAATGGAACTTGTACCAGCCTCCCCTAACCAAAGCCCACCAGGACATGGTACATGTAGCTGAAGGCAGTTTCGCTAACCATGATACCACGAAAACCTCTTCACCAGAAACTGAGGAAGTCATTAGTTGTATTGGAGTGAACACCAGGAGGGAACTGTGTGGCACCTTCACTTACTGGTGTTAGGAAAACACTACTGAGCCTGAGTTTGGTTGGCTGAATTGGAAAGGAAAGGGTCTATGGAAGCTAGGCTTGCTGTAGATCGGATCTCTATGAGAATCTCCATAAATCCAAATCTATAGTCAACGGGAACAGAGATAACATTGAAACTTGTAACAGAAGTAGCAATCGTTCATTTTTCCATGTAGGGGAGATATTCAGTATTTTGTGAGTGACAAGATTTTTGTCTGTCGGTCTGTCTGTGCCTTTGCCAAAGCTACAAATAGGCTTGTTCTGCTTCTTTGTCCCCAAAGCAGGTTTTCCCACGGTTGGACTTCTGTGATGCTCTTCTTGGGGAAGATGAGAACAGCCTGGTCCAGCTGTGGCAGGCCAGCTTCTGAGTGGCAGGGTCGCGCCTTAGTCTGTTAGTTTCCAGTAACATGGTAGCCAGAAACTTAATGACAGAAACCAAAGTAACTCAGTTTACAAAATCTTTATTATGAAATAAGTAGAATTGGATAGTGCAATGTAGCATAACAACTGATCAAAACAGCATTAAATGGAGGCTGGAGAGATGGCTCAGTGGTTAAGAGCACTGACTGCTTTTCCAGAGGTCCTGAGTTCAGTTCCCAGCAACCACATGGTGGCTCACAACCATCTGTAATGGGATCTGATGCCCTCTTCTGGTGTGTCTGAAGAGAGCAACAGTGTTTTCACATAAAATCTCTCTCTCTCTCTCTCTCTCTCTCTCTCTCTCTCTCTCTGTCTGTCTGTCTGTCTCTCTCTCCCTCCCTCCCCCCTCTCTTAAAAAAGCATTAAATATATTAATAGCATTGGTTCTAGAAAAGTCTTAAAATAGTTCATCACTATCATAATCCTAACTGAAAGTATTGGATTCTAATTTGGGAGGGTATAAAATTTGCTGTCATTGTAGAACAAGTTAGCCATATCCACAAATATTAAAACTGCATTTATCGTCTGGTTTGGTGGCTCACTCCTTTAATCTATCTCATCATTGTGGTGGTGAAGGCAGGTAGATCTCTGTGAGTCCAAAGCCAAAGGGTTCTACATAGCACATTCGAGGCCAGCGAGGGCTACACAGTAAGATCTTGTCTCAAAACAACAAAACCCCTGCATTTGTCTTTTGACAAAGTAAATTTAGTTTTGGATAATTACTCTAGAGAGAAAATTGCACATGCAACCCCTCCCCCCAACACCCATGAAACGGTACAACATATAATAGTAGTACCAGGTCAACATGTAATAAGAGTTGGGAGACATTACTTTGTGGGATATCTATAAAACTAAGCGTCCTTAACGGTCAGTATTTCCGCAGTGTCAGGGTTCGGTTCACCTATTACACTGTTGCATATCCACTGACAGAGTAAAGCCAGGAATGGTCCGGGAAGCATCAGTCTGTCTTCCACAAGCCCAGTCCTGGGTGTTAGCAGAGACCCTGTGCAATGGTTTCATGGGATTCTCCAACTCATAAGCAAGGGCAAGCAAAGTGCACCTCCTAGGATCCCGCATCACTATGGCAACAGGAGGTTTGCAGGCACTGACAGATGTGAACTAATACTGGGCAGCTCCAAGTAGATCCAACTTGGAATTGACAGAGCCCAGTAAGAGTCGCTGACCCATCAAGACTCTTTTTGTCGTTGGTGGGGTTATGATAAAGCCGGGAACCTTCCTAGGAACAGTAGACAGAATATCAAACCCGGCACGTGCTCGACCCTTAGGGCTGCGGACCCCCGCCTCTCTCGGCGCTACTCTGGCGTCACCATGGCTACTCCAGGACGAGGCCAAGTTTTCTCGGCCCCTTTAAGAGAACAGACTGCTACCCGAGAGCGCCTTCCCGCGCCTGTAGGAGCTTGCGTCACCATGGTAACTCAAAAGCCTCTCAGTTGGCTTTACTGACCCTTCGAGGGTCCTCGGGTCATGGCCCCGCCTGTTCCGGCTCCTCGCACATCCTTCACCATGGCAACTGAATATGGGTTGCTAGGGCCAGGCGAGGGTTCATAGCTTGTTGAGGAAGGAGGGATGTGCGTAAGGCTGCGGGTGTGGGGAAGTACTTGAGTCCCGGAGACGGGTGTCAGAGCTGGCTGCGTTTCCTCCCCTGGTTAGGGTGGCTCACGCGGGAGGCGATGGCTCAGGTGCGGCGGGCACAGTGCATGGGCGAACCTCACGAACAGCAGAGGGCAGTGGCTCGAAGGCACAGCATTCTGCCTTGAGCTCTGGGCTACAATCCTGGCACCTTCACTGAGGTCTATGCAATTCCCAGTCCACTCACTCTTAGTCTGTATCTGTTCCCCTGCTCTTGGTGACCTAGTGTGTGATTAAAGGTCTGGACTCTGGGTTCAGGCTTTATCCAAAAGGAATGGCAACAATACTATCTTAAGGCTATTTTGAGTATTAAACAAGGTAATGGGATGGAGTATATACTTTCTGGACTTAACTTCTGGAGCACGACAAGTACTCAGTAAATGTTTGTTGCTTCTAGATTCCTGTGAACAAGTCACTTAGCCCCTCTACACTTCAAATTAACCTTGCCCCTTTGAAAACTAAGGCTAATAGTATCCTTAACACAATTACGACAGCATTATAAATTCCTTAGAGCAACACCAGGCCCACAGTAAATGCTATTTAAGTACTGCATTATTACATTTTTGTGCTGGCTAGTTTTATGTCAGTTGACACAAGCGAGAGTCACTGGAAAGGAGGGAACTTCTGTAAGATCCCACTGTAAGGCATTTTCTTGGCAGTGGTTGGAGGAGACTCCAGACCATGGTGGGTAGGTAGTGCTTATCCCTGGCCTGGTGGTGCTGGGTTCTATAAGAAATCAGGCTGAGCACTCCATGAGGAGCAAGTCAGTAAACAGCACCCCTCCACATTCTCTGCGTCATCTCCTGCCTGTTTTAATTTCCGTCTTAACTTCCTTCAATGATGGATTATGATGTGGAGACTTAAGCCCAAGAGACCCTTGCCTCCCCAACCTGCTTTTGGTCATGGTGTCTCACAGCAATCAAAAGCCTAATCAGGACACCTATCAAATTGTTATCACTGTTGCCTTCCTTATAAAGCAAGAAAGAATTGCTTTTTTCCCCCTTGCCACCACCAGAACTTTCAGCCCCTTACCGGATTGCAGGAATGTTTGCTTACATTGAATCTTAGACTTTAACATAGCTGAAAGAGTGACCTTAAAATGTCTGAACTGTGAGGCGGGTGGAATTTGAGCAACTGGTTCTGTTGTGTGAAACTGAATAGGTTCTACTGTTTCCTCACCCATCCTTAGGGTTCTCTATACAAAGGAGATTAGCTGTCTGTAGCCTCTACAGGTGAGGTGGTGAATTCAGCAAAAATGATCTCCTCATCAGGAACAGCGGGAGCAAGCGGCAGCTGCTGAGACCCTGACAGGCGCTGGTGCTGTGCGATTCTGAGATTGGAGAGGAAGTTTCCTGATGTGTACTCTAATCTCTAGTAAATGAAACACCAATGTGCTTGAGGGTACAGTGAAACTGTTTCTACCACAAATAAAAACCACCGAGGAACATGGCTTTATCCTTTAAAGCCTTCTAGTCCAGCTAGCAGCTAATCTAAAACAATGTTACTGCAGTCTGAGGAGGGTGGGGTTACCCAGCCATGCCCTTCCTGAAATTTCCTCTTCCCTTAACTGAATCAAGAGCGTCTGGTTTTGTTCTTCAGGAGCCCTTCACTCACTAGAGAGCAAAGTCTATTTATCCTAAGATTAAGCTACTAGGTAGAGGATTAGTAATAGTTCCCAGAGGTGGTTGACACTGTGGCATTTGACTTGTGGTGTGACCTGAGAAGAATATCGGAGACTATTCGTCTCTAAAACAAACAAACAAAAGCCCCATAAGCCTGTTGCAATGATTAAGTGAGATAATGCTCTTGAAGGATCGATTCATAGTTACCTGTTACATAGCAAGTACCCACAAAACAACAAAACTTAAAAAAAAAACAACTATAGGTGTAGAAACATAAGCCAAACTAACCTTGCCTTAAAAAAACAAAACGGCAACCTACCATCATCATGCCTACAGGCTTGATAGCTCACAAGAGACAGCTGTCTTTTCCGTGGTCTTTTTAATGCCTGCTATATCATACAGGCGTAGGAAATTGAAGGTAAGAGAAGATCCAGCCAAGAAGTCCTGATAATAGTGACTTTCACATGGCAGCTAACAGTTACTGAATGCTGTGCTAGAAACTGTGTTACGATCAGTTACCTCCTTTCATTCTCAAATTCAATGGCCTTGTCTGGCCTTTTGTCTAGCCACCCCCATCCCCTTCCTCTGACTTTCTGAACTCAGGATTACACCTACCGCTACACACGTGCTAAACAAGCGTTCTACCACTTCAGGATTCGTTTACTTTGTGTTTTGAGACCGTGTTACTAAGTTACCCTGGTGGCCCTCCAACTTGCAATTCTGTTTCAGCCTACTGGGTAGCTGGAACTGCCGCTCTATACTACCAGGTGTGGCTTTCTGATCTGATGCTTCAGGAAATGTCACTGATTTACATCATCTTAAAGAGTCCAGGAGCTAAACCTCATGCCTCCTGCAGCTTTCCAAATGGCGTATTTACCATGTGCCCAGTGAAATGAAAAACATCTTGATTGCTTCCAAGTTTCTGCAATTATGGGTAAACTGTGCTAGAAACATCTATGTGCATGAGATTTTATTTTGCTGGCTTGTGTTTTTTGTGTTTTTGTTTTCTAAACAGTCTTGCGGTGGAGCTAAGGGTGATCTCAGGCTCATAATCCCCCTGCTTCAGCCTCCTGATGTTAGTACTAACATCATAGGCATTTTAGGCACACAGGACCAGTTCAATGGGCAGAGTTTTGTGTGGACACAATTGTAAGGTTATATAAGTTTTGTTTGAAATTGCCAAGCTCTTCAACTCCATTGGTGAATTAGCTTCAAGTATTAGAAATGGGTTTGGAGTCCCAGGAGAATGACTATATAATTTAAACATTTAGGTAAGGCAGAAACTGTTTACTTCTGCAGGAGACTCCATAGTCAGGACAAATCAATGCCAAACTGAGCGGGGAAGCACACACATTTGGGGAGTGGCGAGGGACCTGCTTTTTTTTTCCTTCTTTTATTTCCCAAGCAACTGGGAATTAAAGTTGCTTTAATCCTGAGTGCTTGGCTTCATTCTGAGTGGTTCGAGCCTCAGTCTTACATTCTTACAGGACAGGAGAATAAGCAGCCGGTAAGCAGAATGCAGTCTTTAGACCCTTGTGCAATCTTGAGCACGTATTTTGATTTCCTGAAGGGCTGTGTTAAACTCACTAGTCAAGAGTTAGACTGATGCCACAATTTTGAAGCAAGCTTTAAGTACTGGCCAGGATGGCAGACTCTGGCCAGATCCATTCTGGTGTTCCCAGAAAACGTCTACGAGTCACATTTTGCAGGGGCTTATAAAGGTAAACACATAAGGCTGCCATATTTCCCATCGTGTCCAATCAGGGGCAAGCATCTATCCTGACGTACTTCCTGCCTACGTACTTCCCACCTATATTTGACCAACACATCCCCGTGGTTAGGTTGGCTTGTTTTCTTCCATAAACAACAGCCCCCAACATTTCAGGAAGTCTCTGCCTTGGGCAAGGGGCTTCCAGGTTGCAGGCATTTTTCTTTCATGGCTCTTGGAAGCCGGAAGCGTAGTAATTACAACTAAAACACTTGAAACACAACTTTAGCTCTTACAGCTGACCCTGGAGAGATTTGAATTTCTTCCAAGTGGCTTCTCTACAATATTTTTAAGTGAAAAAAAATATTTTTTTTTTTGTCTTATTGAAGCCTTCGATGGAAAATACAGCACATCTCTCACATTTCCAATACAGGGTGTGTGGTGTTACCAGCGTTTCAGATTTTGTCGTTTTGAGAGATGTGTTGAATCCGTCTCATTTCATCAGGTGAAAAAAAAAACTTTTCTCAGAACTCACTATCAAACTTCACCCAGCCAACTACCACTCAACCAAAGCTACGGTATATGACCATCCCTAGACAAAGAGAGCCTGGAAAATAAGGTCTATATTTAGGTTTATGATCTTTCTGGTAGGGGACAACAAGAAGTCCCAGTTTCATTTCTGATGTCATGATACAAATATTCTCACAAAAAAAGGAGGGTTTATTTGCCTTACAATTCCAGGTTATTACCTGTTCTAGTTTTCTCCGTTGCTGCGATTAACACTCTGACTAAAATGAACTTGTGGGAACTTCCGAAGGAGGTTGGTTAAAGAAGGAAGCCTGCAAGCAGGAACTGAAGCAGACTATAGAGTGCTGTTTACTGGCGTGCTGTCGGGCTCACGTCCATCTGCTTTTCTTATCTAGCCCAGCCCACCTTCCTGGAGATGGCAACACCCACAGTGGGGTGAACCCCACTACATCAACTAGCAATAACGACATGAGCAGTCCTTCAGATGACACCCTCAGATAACTCGGGGCTGCGTCAAGTTTACAGCTGAAGCTAACCAGGAGACCCCATCCTTCTGTCAACTGGACACACAAATATAACTCACATCACTATGGTTAAAAACAAATACGGCTTTAGAAGTTTCACTTTTTTTTTTAAAATACCCATTCTTTGAATTTCAATGTCTATTTAAATGTTCAAAGTCTCTTAGCCGTGGCTCCTATAAAATAAAAATCAAGTTTTATGCTTTCTTATTTCAAAAGAATTTGGACATAGGAACAAGTAAAGCCCAAAAATGTAACTCAGCGTTGAACATCTGAGACTCATGATCTAGGTCCGAAAACTCCTCTTCGACTTGGCCATCACAGCAAACCAAGTTCTTCTTACAGGCTCAGCCCAGCTCTGCCCTGGTACCTGACACTGTCTTTGGTGGGCATCCTACAGTATTAGGATCTCCAGTATCCTGGGGTCTATACTGCATCCAAGGCTGTACCTTCCTCACTAATGGCCTCTCTTTTGGAACTCAGACGCTCTGTGATGAGCTTTAGCATCTCTCTAGGACCTGTTCATTCCTCAAGCTTTCATGCTGTTAAAGCCAATATTGTGGGGTGGACTTGCACATTACAAGTTCAGCTGACAGCTTGAGGTGCAGCCTTGGCCCCCTCTGGACAGCATCTGCGTGCTGACCCTGAGGAAATACTTCCCAGAAGATTTGCCCTCAGTGATACTGGTCTCTTACTATTCACAGTTAACTTTTGTGCCCCAGCTAAGCAGCATCCAGGATCTCAGTAGAGGACAGGTTTTACAAATCACACAGATTCTTAATGGAGAACATCATACAAACAACCCAATCGATTCTTTGTTCCCCTCTGTCGCCTGCATTTCTTCCAACATTCTTAGCTTATAAGCTTCCATATAACAGCCCATTACATTCTTAGAACTGAAGAGTTTTTCCAACCCAAAGTTCCAACCCTTTCTACAATCTCTCCCAAAACAATCTGGTCAGGTCCGTCACAGCGGTAGCCTACCCCACTTCCCTGCCAATTTTGGTTCTAGTTTGCTTTCTGTGGCTGTGATGAACAGCATTATCCAAAGTAACTCATGGGAGGAAAGGCTTTATCTGACTTCAGATTTCAAATCCACATCCTTCGTTAAGGGAAATCAGGGCAGGCACTCAAGCAGAAACCTGGAGGTACGAACTGAAGCAGGGCCCATGGAGGAATGCTGCTCACTGGCTTGTGGGGAAAATATGATCTCCACATAAAGAGTACCTCAATTCAAAATGAAATATGTATACACATGTGTGAAATTGGAATATGCTCATATATATTAGCTTATATTAGTTACTTTTCTGTTGGTATGACAGATTACCATGACCAGGGAACTTAGAGAAAGAAGAGTTTATTTGAGCTTAGAGTAGCCTGAGCAGGAAGATAAGAGAAACATTTCCAACCTGCTGAAAACAGCAGACTACAAGTGGGAAGACACTGCAATCTCCCAAAAGCCACCAGTGCCTAGTGAAACATTTCCTTCAGCAAGACTCTGCCTCCTAAAGGTTCCACAACCTCCCCAACAGTGCCACTATTAGGGGAATGAATCTTCATATACCTGAGCCTATGAGGGACATCCTCATTCAAACCACAGCTCTTACAACGCAGAGGACTTCTATAAGGTTTCTCATACAACCATTGCTTTGATTATTCAATAGTGTGAGTTTTAAAGAATTTTCTTTATTATTACATTATTCATTTAATTGGGGGTATACACATGAGCTCTTGTGGCTGTCAGATGACAACTCAAGGGAGTCAGTTTCTCCTTTTCCCGTACGAGTCCCTCATTGGCGCATGTGTGAGAGAGTGCATGAGTGTGCCATGCGCGTGCGAGTGCTTTGAGGCAAGATCTCCTGTGTCCCCAGATGGCTGACTCATCCAATCCATGAGCATGGAAGGACTTGACCTCTTCTGGTGTCTTTGACTTCTTCAGTTTCTTAAAGGTTTAGTAGAGGCCCTTCACTTCACGACTGGGTGCAGCCTAGGAGTTTGTCTAGATCTTCTTGTTCTTTTTGTTTAAGCTATTGTGAATATGATTTTTTTCCTTAATTTATTTCTCAGCGAACTTGCCATTAACATATTCCAAAGTGATTTTTGTCTTCTCTTATTTTGCTGAAAGTGTTTAACAAGTCCAGGTTTTCTGGTGGGGTCCTTAGGACCTTTCTCAGTAAAGGAGCCTTTTATAAATAGGGATGATTTGACTTTGTTTCTTTGTTTGTTTTGTGGGAGTCTTTTCATCACTGCATCAGTTCCATTGACAGCTATGGGTCTAAGCTGCTTATATGTTTTTGATTTGGTTTTGGTAGGTTGAATGTATCTGGGAATTGATTAATCTAGGCTTTTCAGTTTCCAAATCACTCCCTAAGGATTCTGTTCATCTAAATGAATGAATCTCCAGTAACCCCCCTCTTGATCTCTATTTCATCAATTGGAGTTTTTGTGTCTTATTTTGGGTAGATAAGTTAGGTGTTTGTTAATATTATTCTTTTTTTTTTTCAAAGAAAAATCTCCTTATTGGATAAATTTGAAATATTTTTTTTAGTTTGTTTCGTGAACATCCGCTGTGGTTTTTATTATTTCTTGCCATTGGTACTTCTGTGTTTGGGTTGTTCTTAGTTTCTCCTGGACCTAGAGGTTTATTATCAGGTCGTTTGCGATCGCTCGGATTCCCCTACTGTTAGTGCTGAAAACTGCAACCTCTCCCCTGGAACTGCCTTGCTCTGTGCTGTCAGTTTCATTGGATTATTGGATTTTTAAAATTTCTTGTCTGATTTCTTTAACTATCTGCTGTTCATTCAAGAATATTTTGTCCATGGGGCTGGAGAAACAGTTCAGTGATTAAGAGCTCTGGCTGCCTATCTAGAGGCCCTGGGATCAACTCCTAGCACCTACGTGGGAGCTCATGGCTGGCTACCTGTGACTCCAGTTACAAGGGATCTTTTGGCTTCCTCAGGAACCAGGCACACATGCATTTCCCAGACATACATGTAGACAAATCACCCATTTAAAACAAAACAAAACAAAACATATTGTCCCACTTCCATGTATCTGTGGTTTTCTTGGTTTTTCTTGCTTTTGATTTCTATGTTTATTGCATTATGATCTTAAGAGGTATTTTTTTAAGACTTAGAAAAGACTTGATTTGTGGCTGTTAGGAACATAAGTGAAAGCATTTTGTAGAACTTGAAAACCATTTCGCGTGACTTAGAATAATTTAGGGCATGCAAGACAGGAGCCTGCCACCTGACAGCTCAGAGTGGCACCAAGCTCCAGGGCAAGCTCTGATAGGCATATCAGATAAGGATCCAGCGGAGACAGCTCAGGTGTGAGCCAAGCCCAAGACAGGCTTTCATATGCTAATGAACCAACTCCAAGATGGCATTGATATGTTACTGAGCCAGCTCTGAGCTCTGAGCCCCAACAGTACAAAGCTACTGCTAAACAAACTGACATAAATATTGAACATTAGAAGGGATGAAACAGCGAAACCACCTTTACCTCCACTCCAGGGAAACATCTGTTAGCGCCCATGGAAGGCCCTTTATGTAGGAAACCACATCCTAGCCACTGGTCCCTGCCAGCAACCCCTGTGCTTCTCCTTAAAATCACTTTTCATCTGGATTCTAGTTTGATCTCTCTTTGCGATCTATTCGAGTCATTCATTCACTCATCTCTATACACTTAATCAATTTCTAACTAAAACTGTTCTTTTCTAAATTCTGGTTATTAAAAGTCTTGGAATTATTTCATTACTTTCAAAGGAGAAACTACGAGCTACACGTTTTTTTTTCTTGGATAAATGGGGACCATATCTTGGGTTTCTGAAGACACCAGACTAAAGTAGACAGGTGTGTATGCACGTCAGTATTTCTGTAAGTTCAAACATGCAGACGCTCAAACTTCCAGTGGCGTGAGTGTGGGCCCCCGCCCCCATAACTGTCATTTGTAGCTGTGTCTACTCCAGTGTATCGGTTATTTATTATACCATTCTTATGCATTCGTTACAAGACTAAAACTTAATTTCAGGTAAATTGACAGAATGACATTGTGAGTCAAGTATATGATATTACGATAAGTGGGAATGTTCCCACACTCGTCACTGATAATTCTGAGAGTCTTTAGGTCTATACAACTATAAAAATGCTAAAAATAATTCACCTTAGGGGAAACTACTGCCTCCATTAAATCCATTTAACGCCCTTCAGGAAGCACAGAAAGTTGTATGAGAAATACAACTTGAATATTTTTTATTCTGAGGTGTTGTTGATAACTCAGAAGGCTGTGACACACTAACTCAAATGGGCTGCTCATGCTGTACTTCTCGGCTGTGAACTGCACTGTAGACATTGTTGCCACTTTGAGAACTGTCAGGGCTGGGAATCAAAGCTTCCAGATGTCTTCACTGAATTCCTCTGTTAACCGGTTACTATTGACGGGCTACCGTTCCCTTTGCTGTGATACAAATACCGCCTATGAGGCTGTATTTGTATCTATTGTGGTGGTTTTACCATTGTTTATGCCAAATGTTAATTGCCAGGCTCGGAGTGACCTAAAGTGTTTTTCAAAAGCATGACTAGATTTAATTGAGGATAAGGTTTCTGCAAACCAAAATTAAAAAGCCACAGTGTCAGTTGCTACAAAACGACATGCTGCCATTCCTGATTGCTACTTGGATGCAATGGAAACTGTGCTCTATTACACGTGAAAATCTTAATAAAGTCTGTGTCTCAGTAAAAAAGAAAAAAAGCGACCCTGAGCATTATACCGCCATGTTCCTGAGATGTGGCGGTCTCAAGCCACTTCACACATGTCTGTTGCTGAGCTCACACGTGCTTGCCTGCCAGCCCTGCAGCTCTCAAGAACCTTTTGGATCTCTGCCACAGTCATCCTCCTGGCCTGTCCCAGCTGAGGGGCTCCACAGAGCATGTGGGTTGGGCCTGCTCCCAAAACATCCTCACTGGAGAAGATTTACCCAGTAGGACCCTGCATCAGCCAAGTGTTAGCTGCTTGGTGAGATGTCTGTTAAAGCTTTCTAACAGCATGGGATTGTCAGAAGTGTTTGTGTGAATAGACCGAGAATACTCAAAAGACGAATGTTCTGTGGGCATCCTAGCTGCTGAGTGCCTCACCGCCCACTGAAGGTGCTTTCTTCAGTGGCCTAGAACATGATCCATTTTAGAGATGTTTCCCAGGCTGTTGGTGTTATGGATACCTGAGGAAAGGCCACTGGAGAGCTGAATAAGTCAAATTATGTGGAGCCTTTATTCTCTCTTTTGGGCTGTACCAAGAAGAGTAGTAGTTAAGACACAGAACAAATCTCCAATTTGTTCAAATTTTTTAAAGACAAAAACCAAACTTCTGTGACACACACAGAAAGGTAGCTGTGGACAATCTACAGGAAGCAGGCAAGCAAGGTGTTTATAGAAGCAGAAAGATACTAGTTAATTCCCATAACCTTGAACTCGGGGACACATTATATAGGAATTTATGGCTGGTTTACGTGACCAGTAAATTTTATGACTAGTCTACGAGACCAGTACAATTTATGACCAGTCTACACAATGAGAGACAAGTTTACTCAGGATAATTTTAGCACTTAAAAGTATTCCTGAATACTTTCCCAAGATGGTGTAACTATAGTTCAGTAGCTTACTACACTGAAAAAAAAGACATATGTTCTGTTTCTGTTGGATGCAATATTCTGTAGATATCTGTCATGCACATTTGATCTATGATGTAATTTAATTCTTAGGGTTTTTTCTTGACTTTTGGTTTGGACACCCTATCTAGAGAGGAGAACAGGTATTTGAAATCATCCACTACTGTGCCAGGACCAACATGACAGTCAGTGTCCACCACTGTTTATTGTATGAAATTGGGAATCCTGGTATTTTTCTTTGGAGCCTCAAATATGCATTTCTTTTTATTTTGCATTTTCACATTCTGATACTTATCAAAAGCATACATTGTGATGATAAAAGGCAGCATAATCTACTGAAATAGCACTTCCTGGTGCTGAGCACCGTGTCACGTGGTTGTCTCACTTCCTCTTTTCTAATAATAATAATTATTATTCTTTAATCTTTTTACAGTCCAGTCATTATCCCCCCTTCTTGTCCACCTTCCAATAGTTTGTCAGCCCATCCCCCCTCCCGTCTCGAAGAGGATGTCCCCATCCTCTCCCCCACCCCAACAGTCCTCCCCCTTCCCTGGAGCCTTAAGTCTCTTGAGGGTTAGGCGCTTTTTCTCTCACTGAGGCACAGTCCTCTGCTGTATATGTGTCGGGGGCCTCATATCAGCTGGTGTATGCTGCCTGGTTGGTGGCTCAGTGTCTGAGAGATTGCAGGGATCTAGGTTAGTTGAGACTGCCTTTCCCTAATTCAGATTCAGCTCCTGCTTCCTGACATGCTTGAGTTCCAGACCTGACTTCCTTTGGTGATGAACAGCAATGTAGAAGTGTAAGCTGAATAAATTTTTTTCTCCCCAACTTGCTTCTTGGTTGCAATGTTTGTGCAGGAATAGAAACCCTGACTAAAACACCTCCCCAACTTGCCTTTGGTCGTGGTGTTTTATCACAGCAATAGAAGTGCTATTTAAACTCTCTAAATTATATCTCCAGAACTCTCATGATGGAAGGAGAGAACTGACTCCTAAAAGTTACTTTCTGACCTCCACACACATGCGATGGCAGATATGCACCCCTGGCCCATGCATGAACATGTACACATAAAATAAACAAATGGGAAGAAATGAAAATAGTCACACTTACACACCATTTCCTTTCTGTTCATGTTTTCTGTAACCTTTTTTATCATTTAATTCTGAAAATGCTACCTTATCTCAGTCTGCTGAAGAGCTAGAAGAAAGGAAAACTTTTGGTTTGCAAAACTTTTGGTTTGAAAAAAATTAGTGCCACAGGCTTTACCTTTTTACTATTCTTAGTCTTCAAGATAAAATAGACTGGAAATAGACTCTGAAGGAAACTTGAGAACAATTTTATTGGATTTTGAGAGGATAAAATCAACAAAGTAGGCAAGCTAGAGATCTTGGTACATGCTGAGAGGAGGAAGCTGGCTCAGAGGAAGAGAGGGAGTCAAGGACTTCTGAATTCGAGGTCAGGACTTCTGAGTTAGAGGTCAGGAAGCCAGGCAGACTGAGCAGCAGAGGTCTACAGGCATCGTGAGTATGTGAGCCAGAGTTGGCTTCAGAGAGGGAAGTGAGAACGTCTAGAGTGCCAGAACAATTGTAAGTTTTTGGCCAATATCCAGTCATAAAAAGGAGATAAAAATGGAGGAAATGAAAAAGAGTTATGATTTTAGATAATTCAAAGAACTCACAAAGTAGGTAGCTTTGTCAGTGAGGGTTTGTAAATGCATGTGACTGAGAGAGGGGCCTCTGGGGTAGGCCCTTAAATACACGCCTCATTAAGGGGATGGGTATTTTTCTCCTTAGCACTGTCTTTAGGTTTACCATTTCTGGAACCAGTGGCTTGGCCGTGGGGGGTCAGGGGAAGACATATTTTCCTGATTGACAGCCCAATTTTGATGAATACTTAACAGAGGGATCAGTAGTATGTCTTTGTAATCTTATAATTTTTTGGCCAACCCAGGACCAGAGGAGATTTAGATCCTGTTCTTCTGTCCAGAAATTATATAACAGAGCATACTCAAGAGAATTAAAAAATAACAATAAAAAGTACAACCCTGAAATAGTCATACTTTACCAAGAGGAACTATTCTTCCCTTCACAGGCTTCAACAAAACCCCACCACTTCCTCCATGCCATGTGATTCTCCATTTCTAAGACGTTCCCATTGCAGAATGGTCTCCTTCCTGTGAATTAGCATGTAACCGGGAACACAGAAGATGGGGTCTAGAGCTGATTATGAGGGCTGGGCTGTGTCAGTGACTTCCAAGCCTACTAATGTCTGACTACTCACCTAACAGGGCTAAAGTGGGGAAGAGCAGACGGGAACGCCATGGAGCCTGGCAAGATGACAGTCACTGAAATGCAAACGGAGCACCTCCGAGGATGACGAGGATGACGAGGATGACGAGGATGACGAGGATGACGAGACAGGTGGGAAGAAGTGAAGCAAAAGCGAGAGGTAGGGTCACTGTGGTGGTGGACAGTAATGTTTATAAATTAAATCCAAGTAAGATTACATTGTCTTCTGATTAGAGGAAAACAGAGGGCTGGGAAGACAGAAGGACTGGAGAAAGTTCTATAATGCTAGAGAGAGTAGCAAATGTGTTTTTACAGCAAAAGCAAAGCTCAGACCGCAACCTCCATGAGTTAGGCTGGGCCACCAATTCCATACGTCAATTAAAGAGCTGAACAATGTCCAGAGTTGAGCAACACCATAAAGCACAAAGAAGGCATTGATTCAACGTGGCTACATTTGGAGGGGGGACAGATAAAGGTGTCCAAGTACTCCAGAAGTTTCTACATGAGGTTCTCACATGAGGTTCAAGTTTAAATAGACGATGGAAGATGTGTAATTAAGCAGTCTGGTTGAGCTGAGGTGCTGCCTTCAATCTATCATTGTCCCAACTCTGGTTGAGTTTTTGAGATGTCCCACAAGGTTTTGATCCTGGAATCCAAGGTGACTTAAGAGAAGTAAAGGCCACTAACTTATCTCTTAGCTTTTAGCCTAAATAACATTTGCAAGATAAAGACAGATATGTCAGTTTTCATCTTGCTATTTTTGTGGGCCAGTGATGGTTTGAGTGAGAATAGCCCTTGTAGGCTTCTGTATATTTGAATGCTTTGTCCCAAGTTAGTGGAAATATTTGGGAAGGATTAAGAGGTGTGGCCTTCTTAGAGGAGGGTATCACTGGGGGTAAGCTTGAGGTTCCACAAACTCACCCATTCCCAGTTAGCCCCCTCTCTCTGCTTCTTGGTTATTATCTCAACATGTAAGCTTTTTGTTACTGTTTTGGCATCATGGCTGCTTGCCTACCTGCCTGCCTGCCTGCCATGTTTCCTGCCATGATGGTCACAGTCTCACCCTCTGAAACTGTAAACAAGCCCCCAATTAACTCTTTCATTTGTAAGTTGCCTTGGTCGTGGTATCTTTTAACATCAAAAGAAAAGTAACTAAGGCAGGGCCCAAGTCAATGCTTTTCAGCAAAGGTAGCTTTTAAGAATCCGTTGAAATAGTCCCTGTTAGTGGTATATTTTAACTTTTGTAAACATGTACATTTATACGTCGTGAGAATTATTGGGACATAGGTTAAAGCCACGTCTCAGTTCTTTTCTCCCATCACAGCATCAGTCATGGTGTTCTGTAAAAGGACAAGCTGCTTTCCCCTTCCCTCCTGCGCCCTCTGGTTTCACACAGTATGCAAGATAGTTTTGATGCAGCAAATACTGAAGAAAGAAATAATACATTAGGCCAGATCTTGGGAAAAATGATCTTTGAGGCCTCCTCCTACCTAACAGACCTATTTTAGTACTTGCATTTTTGTGACTTTTTTTCCTGCACATAAAGTTTCTGTATTGATTCTGAAATGTAATCTGTGTTCAGATTGTCCACACTTTAGGTGGCAGGGCACGGGGACTTCCTCAGTAATCATTTTCTCCAGGACTAGAGTCCCCAACTGTAATGGTGGGTTTGTGTTTTTCTCCGTTTTAGCAATATCATTTTACTTCTTGGATTCTGAGGTGTTATTGTTACACATACACAAGCACTCTCGCATGCATGCACGCGCGCGCACACACACACACACACACACAGGAGACTGTTGCATAATTCGGTTACAGATGTGTTAGAACTTATATCTGCAATTCCACTATTTGCTATCTTTTTTTTTTGGTTCTTTTTTTTTTTTTTTTGGTTCTTTTTTTGGGAGCTGGGGACCGAACCCAGGGCCTTGCGCTTCCTAGGCAAGCGCTCTACCACTGAGCCAAATCCCCAACCCCCACTATTTGCTATCTTTTAGCTTTCACTTTTTCTTTTCCCTGGCTGCCTTTCTGTGGATTTTTAAAAAACACACGGCTGTGATAAAGATCACACTGAAAAGCAATCTGGGAGGGAAGAGTTTATTTCATTTTACACTCTCAGGTCACAGTTCATCACTGAGGGAAGTGAGGGCAGCGACTCAAGGCAGGAACCTGGAGGCAGCTGATGCTGTGGCCACGGAGGAGTGATGCTTTCTGACTTGCTCCTCTGGGCTTGCTCAGCCTGCTTTCTTTTTCATTCCCGGACCACTTCCCAGAGGTGGCATTACCCGAAATAAAATAAGCCCATCCACACCAATCATTAATCAAGAAAATGCACCATGGGCTTGCCTACAGCCAGTCTTGTGAAAACATTTTCTCGGTTTTGGTTCTCTCCTCTCAGACAATTCTAGCCTCTAGTTTACGTTGAGTTGACAGAAAAGCCAACCATCCACACAGCTTGATTTACTTGTAGTGTTTTTGCATTTATGTCTTTGGATAATTCTTTTAATGTGCATGCACGCGTACTTGTGTGTGTGTGTATGTGAGTGTGTATGTGTGTGTGTGTGTGTTCATAACAAAGTTATAACAAAAGTATTTCTTTAATGTGTCCACACTGTGAAGAGGAGCAAAGAAATTCACTAACCCCAACCTCGTACCCCCAGGTCCATTTTCAAGGTTTCACCATGAGGTTTAGACTGAAATAAAGAACAAGAGACATTCATGGCTAAGCATCCCTATCAAGGTCCTGCTTATCATCATTGTCTGGGGCTGCAGTCTCTCCTGTAAGGTAACCTGACAAGTTGTCAGAACTGTACAGAATCTCCTTGCAGGAAACAAGCTGCCTTTCTGATGGGCAGCAGATCCCGGACTTTTCCATCTCTATGCACAAGATTCTTGGGAAACTCCAGCTCTTTGGAGTGCATTGTATCCGTGTGATGCACCTACAGAGAAGGTCGTGAGTGTCTTGTCAGAACATCTTCATCCTTGCCATGATCCTTGCCTTGTTTTCACCCTCCTTCTTGAGGGGAAATGACCATGGCATAGCATACATCGTAAACAGAAGACAAGTAGGGGAGATGTTAGATTCAGTTGGTGTCAGGCAACCACATGCAAAAATGTCTCCCCATAACCTCTAGGCCTTAGTTCCTTTTGGAAGGGCTGCCAGGAGTGGTTTCATTTTTGTTGTTTGCTTTGAGACAGTCTCACCATGAAACCCAGGCTCATCTCAGACTTACAGTCTTCCCACCTCAGCCTCCCACATTCTAGATGTATAGGCATGTGCTACCCTCCTCAGCATAACTCCATTTTTATTTTGATAGTTTAATCCTTGTTTCTGAACAATATTCTCTGATGACACTGATGATTAGCCATCTGGTGGTTTGGTTTCAGTTACTTCTCATCACTGATGTTCTTTCCAGAGAATGGTCCAAAATAGCTGTACTTTTAGTTTTGAGTAAGCGAGTTTGTTAAGCATGCAGTGAACAAAAATAAAACAACAAAAAAAGCAAGTTGTAGATAGATAGCAAAACATTAGATTTGTTGCTTACAGCATCCACCAGAAATGACTGGGGAAGCCCCATGAGACAACCAGCTCAAGTTCAGATTACAAGATTTCAGTTGAGATACAGAGTGTCCCTTCCCCCCAGGTCTCCAAGTAAAAGAGCATATAGAAAGCAACAGAAAGATACATTGTGTCATCCAATGGGCGAGGCCCCAAAATTCATCTGTTTGGATACTTGGTCTCCAGTCAATGGAATTATTTGGGAAGGATTAGGAGGTGTGGCCTTATTGGAGGAGCTATGTCATTAGGGTAGGCTTTGAGGTTTCAAAAGCCCACACATTCCCAATTAGCTCTCTCTGCCTCATGGTTTTTATGGATTTTAGGATGTAATCAGCTACTGCTTCAGCACTAGCTCACCTGCCTGCTACTATGCTCCCTGCCATGATAGTCACGGACTTTAACCCTCTGAAACTGTGAGCCCCCCAAATAAACTTTTTCTTCCATAAGTTGCTTTGGTCATGGTGTCTTATCACAACAATTGGAAAGTAACTTAAGACAGAGGTTGGAGGAATTTCTGTGACAGACCTGATGATGCTGGTTTGGGGGATGTCTGGAAGATTTTGAACTAGAAATACAGTTAAATATTATAAACAGAGCTTAATGGGCCATCCTAACAGGGTTTTGGAAGATAGTAGTACTAATAGCAGGTGGACTGTGGAGGTCCAGCGTGAGAGCTTTCAAAGGGGGATAATATTAGCAACTGGACTAGAAACCATTTTAATGATATTTTGGCAAATAATATGGCTGCGTTCTGCCCTTGTCCTACATTGAAAAGTACTGCATTGTGTTTTTTGGTGGAGGGAAGTTCAAGAAGGTCTAATATTGATTTTGCCACATTGTTATTAAAAAGAGCAAGTGTGTGTGTGTGTGTGTGTGTGTGTGTGTGTGTGTGTGTGTGTGTGTAAACACAAAATATAGAGTTTAAAGGGAAAAAGCATCAGGAAATTTAGTGTTGGAAGCAGGACATATGATGAAGAGTGAGGAGAGGCCAGACCTCAAGACAAGGCCCTACCCAGCTCAACTTCCACGATGTACAAAAAAGAAAAAAAAAAGGCCAAAATTTTTCTGTTCCTAAGAAGCAACAACAGAGGGAGATTTCTGTAAATATAATTCAAAGAGTCAGGGTTCCATCCCAAGCAGGCAGTTAGACCTTGCTACTTCACTCACACACTTCTGGCTACTTCACTCACACACTTCTGGCCTTAGAGTCTTGAAGGATACAAAGGAAAAGAATTGTGTAATCTTCCTCTATGAGGAAGGGGAGCTGCTACAGACCGGAAATAGGTAGCAGGATGGGCTTCGCATAGAGTCCCTGAAAGGCCATTGTGTGAAGTTGTGAAAATGAAGCCTGGCTTGCATTGGTGACCCCAAGATGTTGGTAATTAGCCAGAGCTGTGAGACATTGGACAAGGAGGGCTTTCGACAGGGAGTGGAACCAGGTCAAGAAAGAAAAATGTGGTGTAGGTAGTAAAGCTGGAGGGGTAGAACCATCTAAGCCTGTTGACATCAGACATAAAGCTACAGGATTTGGTTTTGTCTGCTGAGTTTTGCTCTTTCTTTGGTTATTATGTCCTATGTTCTCATTCCTTCCTTTTTGGAATGATAATATATATTCTATGCCTTTGCATGTTGGAAATAAGTGATTTGCCTTTTATTTTCCAGGGGATTACAACTAAGAGACTAGATTGGATTGTCTCAGAAGAGATTTTGGACTTTTAAATTGAGTTGAGACTGTAAAATATTATGGGTATTTTTGAGGTTAATTAAATGTGTTTTGCATTATGATATGGTCATGAGCCTATGGAGGTTAGGGGCTGGGATGTGGTGGTTTGAATGATAATAGGCCCCACAGTCTCATATATTTGAATAAATAGTCCCCACTTGGTAGAACTGTTTGGGAAGGATTAGAGGTGTGCCCTTGAGGCAGTGCATCTAGGGATGAGCCTTGAGGTTTCAAAAGATTTGATTCTCAGTTCTTCTCTCTCTCTCTCTCTCTCTCTCTCTCTCTCTCTCTCTCTCTCTCTTCCTCCCTCCCTCACTCACTCCTCCCTCCCTCCGTCTTTCCTCCCTCCATCCCTCCCTCCCCCATTCCTAATTGCAGATCAAAATGTGAACTCTCAGCTGTCCCTATTGCCATGCTTTGCTCTGACATCATGGACTCTGACCTTCTGCAGCTTTAGTCCTTCTTAGAAGGTGGAACAAAATAGTCGCAGGAGGAAATACTGAGGCAAAGTGTGGAGCAGAGACTGAAGGAAAGGAAGGAAGCAGAGACTGCCCCATCGGGGGATCCATCCCATATACAGACACCAAACCCAGACACTATTGTGGATACCAAGAAGTGCATGCTGATAGGAGCCTGATAGAGCTGTCTCTTGAGAGGCTCTGCCAAAGCCTGACAGACACAGAGGAAGATGCTCGCAACCAACCATTGGGCTGAAAACAGGGTCTCCAATAGAGGAGTTAGAGAAAGGACTGAAGGAGCTGAAGGGGTTTGCAACCCATAGGAACGACAACAACATCAACCAACCAGATCCCCCCAGAGCTCCCAGGGACTAAACCACCGACCAAAAAGTACACATAGAGGGACCCATGGCTCCATCCACATATGTAGCAGAGGATGGCCTTGTCGGGCATCAATGGGAGGAGAGGCCTTGGTCCTGTGAAGTCTCGATGCCCCAGGGTAGGGGACTGCCAGGCTAGGGAGGTGGGGGGCAGAGTGGGTGGGTAGGGGAGCATCCTCATAGAAGCAGGGAGAGAGTTGATGGGATGTGGGGCTCTAGAGGGGAAACTGGAAAAGGGGATAACATTTGAAATGTAAATAAAGAAAATATCTAATAAAATAAAGGAAAAAAGAAAAAGAAACCAAGACAAGAGATTCCCAGGAAGAGCAGAGTTGTCTTTCCATAGCTAAGCTTTTGGCTTCTTGTTGACTTCTTCTCCAGACAGAAGGAAGGAACCTAGGCCATAAATTCCACCAACCCCTTTGCCCTGAGGACAATTCCCCTCCTAGGAGGAACACTAAACTCACACAGTAACTCCACCCACCCCTGAGACCCACCTATGCCACAAGGTCCACATGTCTTACACATGCCTTCTTCTCCAGGTAGAGAAACTCCCCATATCGTATAATAATAGAAACTATAAATGTACAAAGCACACAAAGGATATTACAAGTTTCAAGAAAACAAAAAACAAGTTTCATACAAAGGTAGACTCATCAGGATAACAGCCGACTTTTCAATGGAGACTGTGAAAGACAGAAAGACTAGTGAAAGACAGAAAGATCTGTGAAAGATCACCGATGCCAGCCCAGACTATAATACTCACTAAAACTATGAGTCATAATCAACTGAGAAAGGAAAGCTTTTTGTAAAGCTTTTCTTTACAAAATGGATGAAAGGGACATACATCTACAAAGCTAGTTATAGAGAGAATACTAGGGGGAGATTCAGGTCTGAAGAGAAGGTTAAACATTCCCAAGGCACAAGGAACAAGTAATTTCAGGCCATCGAATTAAAAATGTCAAGGAGAACACCACCAAAAAACAAAATGGCAGGAATTAATGTATACCATTCAGTAGTTACTCTCAATATTAATGGTTTTGGTTCTTCAGTGAAGAGACACAGATTAGTAGGTTGGATCAGAAAACAATATTCATCTTTTTTTCTTCCAAAGAAACACACATTATGACCAATAGAAGACATCACTTTAGGGTTTTCCAAGCCCATGAAACTAAGAAACAACCAAGCATAGATATTCTACTTTCTGGTAAAACAAACTCCAAGCCAAATCTAATCAGAAGAGCTGGGGTGAAGCATTTTAGTCTTTAAAGGAAAAATTCACCAAATAAGATATTACAATCTTAAACATATATACACCAAATTTGGAAGTGCCCAATTTCATAAAAGGAATACATTTACACTCAATACCACAGATCACACAGTGGTAGTGGGTGATTTTAGTATCCCATTCTCATAAACAAAGAGGTCATCTAAAAAAAAAAACACTAGGATAGAAAAATTGTGGAGTTTAATAACATCATAAATCAAGTGGACTGAATAGGTACCTACAGAAAATCCCACCCAAAACACTAAAGAATACACATTTTTTTCAGCAGTCCATGAGACTTTCTCCAGATATAGAGCACATATTAGAATACAAAGCAAATCTCAAGTACAGGAAAACTGATTCCATTCACAGCAGCCAGGAAACAGACTAGATGCTCATCCACTGATAAATAGCTAATGAAAACGTGGTTGTTTACACAATGGAATATTCCTCCGCTACCAGTAAAAGTCATCACCACGTTTGCAGGTGTGGTGGTTTGAATGAGAACAGTTCATCTATTTGGCCCCTACTTGTTTGTGCTCTTATTTGTTTTGAGACAGGGTCTCACTTTGTACCCTCAGTGACCCTGAAATCATTAGGTTCAAACTCTGGATCCTGGCAACTATAAAAACCTAGGTCACCAGTCCTACATAGGCCAATTAAAGAGGCAAACAGTAGTACAAAAGCAGGAAAATGAGATTTGCTTAATATGGATGCATTAAGATGGGGAACAAAGAGGTCCAGTGGGACCTCCCCTCCCCAATCTAGATTAATGTTCCTAAGGTTTAGTGAGGTTTAAGTTTAACTATACCAAAGGGATCTGCATAACCCGGCGGTCCTTAGCCCTCACTGTCTAGACTTCAGTCTCTCCTGCAAGGGCCAGCAAGCTACCAGAATGGTGAGATTTCTTCCCAGAAGACAAGTTCCTTCTCTGGCTAGCACAAAGTTCAGCCTTTTGCTTTCCGCTGCATGAGATTCTGTGGGCATTTCAATGGCTTTAGACCATTATTTCCCTGGTCTGATAGACAAGGAAAGAATTAAAAGTGTCAGTTTCTGGCACCTTTGCTCCTGCCGGGAGGGTTACACAGGTTGGCCTGGAGCTCTCTGGAAACCGGTGTTGGCCTTATACTTCTAACAATCCTCCTGCATCATTCACTTGAGTTTTAGGGTTACAGACAATAGTTGCAAAGTCAATTTTTTTTTATTTAAAAGCAAGGCTCTTAATCCATCCCTTGATAATATTTCCGGAATCACCCACTAATATTGGAGGGGCATGTTCTCTATCACTTTAACCTAAAAATCAAATAACAGTTAAATTCCTTCTTGATCTTCAGAAGGGAGATCCAGGAGGAAGCTGTGATCATAGGTACCAAACAGCTATCAAATTGACTAAAATATCCTGAGTTCATATCTCTCCAGTCAAGCTTTGGAAGCCAAGATAAAAACCCACAAAGAGGAGCCCAGTAGATTGATGCTCCTATGAGCCTATCAGGGGATTCTAAAAGACTTTAAAACAGGTGTTTTAAAATATCCTTTGCTCTGGTTTCCCCTGGTTCTGCCTTGGGTGAAGAGAGTCTGGCTCCAGCTTCTTGGTTATGTTCTCCAGATGAGCACTTCTGAATTCCTGCCCGTGGAGGTGAGACTGAGAAGAGGCTCCCTGACACCTGATTGGGCAGCTGGGCTGGACAGCTCACCCGCTACCCATTCATACTTCGCCCCAGTCTTTACCATAAATCTTTTGTAAAAAGCCAGTGTAACAGCTCAAACTTATTTCCCGGAACCCTTCTTGCTCTCTCTCTTTCTCATTTAAGCTACCACCCATGAATCAGTAAGTCACATCTCTCTAGAACTCATCCTCTGTGGTCTGGTTTCTTTCACTCTCAAAGACACTCCAGCAAGGTGTAAGGTTCACACTTTTACTCCCAACACTGATGAGGCAAGGAAAGGAAGATCCCTGTGAGTTCAAGACCATTCCAATATCTGGAAAGAGTTCCAGGCTGATCATGGCTATGGGATACCTGAAGAGAAAAACTCCAGAGACGCCTGAATAAGTCAGTCGCTCTCTTCTATTTTACCTCCATCGGGACTGTCCCAACCAGAGCAGCAGGAAGCAGTATTGACCTCTAGCTTGTTTTTAAAGTCAAGGACCACAATTGTGACATATATAGAAAGGCAGGTGTGGACATTTGCAGCAAGCAAGTGTTGTTGACAGAAGCAGAGAGATAGCAAGCATTTAAGTGGTCAGGGTGTTCTCATAACTGTTAGATTAGAGTCCAGTTTATCTTATGAATTTATGGCTGGTCTAAGTGACCAGAGACCAGTTTTACTCAAGACAGTTTTAGCACTTAAAGTATTTTTAGGAATTCTTTCATGAGATAGCATAACTGTAGACCAGTAACCCACCACATGGCTAAACAGTAAGCCTCTGCATTTAAAAAAAGACACACCAATAGTCATGTATCAGTGAAAGCCATGTAGTTATGAACTTTCTTGCTGTCTTTCCTGTAAAAGTATTTAGCTCTTTCTTACTGTTTTGTATAATCCCACTTAGACTGATATTCATAATCTTTTTTTTAAGATTTATTTATTTAATGTATTTGAGTATACTGCTGATCTCTTCAGACATACCTGAAGAGGGAATCAAATCCCATTACAGATGGTTGTGAGCCACCATGTGGTTGCTGGGAATTGAACTCAGAACCTCTGGAAGAGCAGTCAATGCTCTTAACTGCTGAGCTCTCTCTCCAGACCCAGTGTCCACAATCTTTTCATGCTTAATAGGGCCTACATGATTCTATCTTGGGTCTCTGCTTTCTGTTGTCTCAGCATGTGGGCCTTCCTGCATCTTGACATGCAGAACACAGTCATTGTTGAACACCCCAGTGCCTAGAACTGCCTGGGGGAGTAGTGTTCAACAAACAGCAATTGAAGTAATGAGCTAATGTGTTAAGGCTGAGTTTATTGTCTTGCCAACTCAACTGCAGTCTATGATTAATTTAAAAATTTGGGAAATATAAAAAAGTAAAACAAAACCTTATAGAATTCAATACTTAAAATTACACTTACAATAAGTCTTTCTAGTCATTTTTACTGTCTGTGAAACTTCAGTTGATCTTATATGGTTATTTTTATAACATTTGACAGAGAATTTGACCATATACTTCCTTGCCCTTGTGTTACATTTGTTTATAGTTATTGCCCCTTATTCTAAAATGGCGTTCAGTCTAGCAAAGATACACTAGTCTAGGATGTCTTTGCACCTACTGAGAGCTCACAGAGTGTACAAGCCAGTGAGTCTGGGAAACCTGCTTTCTAGTGGCTGGAAACAGGACTTGTGTCTGACTCTGAGAGACAGCCAGACCCAGTACCTTCTGTCTGTACTTTGGCATAGTACCTTTGAAATCTGCCTGACAGAGATAAAGATATTCTAAAGAGACATTTATGTTCTCCACTCTTGCTGTCATACAATGGTCTACTCATGCTGAGAAGACAAACCCTAAATCCTGAACCAGCCAAAGGGAGACTTTTCTTCTAGGAAGAGATTTACAACCTATTACATCTCTTTTCCAGGAGAGGCAATGATGGGTCAGTGTTGAGTGGGGCCATGCCTTGACCAGCACTCCTCAGATATGTGTAACTCTGACCCTCCGCTTAAACCTCAACCTCATTTCAGGATCCCAAAGATGGTCCTGAAGTAGGAGAGCTCTTCCCAGGTCCCACTGAGTAAATTCCCCTTTCTATTTTTCACTATTAATTTGGCTGTTTTAATCTGCTTATTGAGAATGGGTGGATTACTCTTGCTTGTTGGGGAATAGGCTGAAACCCTAAGTTAGGCAACATCTGCCTTTGCCTCCCCTTTCTGGAAGAGAGTGTGTTTGAAGGTTTGGCCACAGGAGTGGCCTCCCTAGAGACCAAATGAAATCCACTCCACTCTGCAGGTATTTACATCCAACACTGTTGTTTGCATGGGGTGAATGTTAAGCAAACCCAACCCCAGTAACTGGTATGTGCATGTTCTACATTTCCTACAATTCCCCAGGGGCTTGGACTCCTAATTAGCCCAACCCTCCACCCTCCCAAGTTCCAGGATCCTCTGGCTAGCAGGTTGCAAAAGGGATGGCATGTGTAGGTTTCTCCCAAAGCCAGTGTTACCAGGGAAACTGAATTCCTGTGGGGAATTCTTAGTCTCCATAAAAAAAAAATAACATAGAAACAGTCTCAGAAAGAAATTCAAGGACAATTTCATCAGTGTTTAAGATAAAAACTTAGTACAGGTTAATTGAAAATCCCAGCAGCCATGAAAAGGAGGGGTGGATGGAAAAAATCCTCCCTTTTAAAATTAGTCATCAGATAGAAATAGATAGCCTATTAAGAAAGGAAAAAGCACTCCCGGGAATGAGGGCAGGCTTGGGAGCTAAGGAGAAAGTCCGAAGAGCATGTGTCACGCAGGGAATGCATTTTACACAGACCTCCTGCTGTATTTTGCTGTATTTTGTAGGTTGTTTTCTGCATATTGTCAACATTAAAAAACAAACAAACAAACAAAAAACCAAAAACAAAGCAAAACGAAAAACCCCCATTAGCTCTCTTCTCATCTTAAAAGGATTAAGAGACAGTTTATCCTGAAGCCATTATGAATGACATGACCAAAGAGCACAGAGGTAGATGACCCCAAATTCCATGTTCCAATGTGGAAGCAGCTGCATGGGTTTTCTATAATTTTAAAGTATAACTAAGTCAAGGCAAGTTTAAAGTACATTGGTGGGTACATGAGGAAGGCAGATACATTAAGATGGGGAAGTTTTATTCTATAGGGCCACGGTACCATCAAATGGCACTCTTAGCTCTTGAATTGATGGAAGGTAGTGTGCTGCTAAGTTAATAGCATGTATCTATCTGTCTGTCTATCTATCTATCATCATGAGGTGTTAGTTCAGATAGAGTCGGGCAAGGAATGGCTGGTCCGGAAGGCTAAAACTAGCCCAAGATACCTACATCGAGTCTCTTCACAGCACTGAAATTCTAATCAGTCTATCAGTGCCTGCAGACACAGACTCCTTCTAGGAGTTGTTCACAGTCAGACACAGCTTCTTCTTCAGAATTTTCATTCACAATTCACAGTTCTATGAAAGAAGATCTTCAGTCCTCCTCTACTAAAGTTTTTCTAAGTGCTCCCTGGTCAGTGCTCCCATGTGGGTATGGGAACTGACCGTGTCTCTCTCCAGCAGCTCTCTCCCCTCCTCTCCCTTCTCACTACCATTACTGCCTAGTAGTTTAAATGATCAGATTAGAATTTATGTAGCCATAGATAGAAGACAAAAGAGCAAAACCGTGTGACAGCTCTCTAGTTTAAGGATAATACTTCAACAGAAGCTAATACAACAAATTGATTCCTGGTAAAAGCAGCCTTGGGCTCCTGTTCTATGGACTAGAGAGTATGCAACATTTTAGTTCCAACTTTCCTATCAGATCAAGATGCTAAATGGTGCTTGTAGTGACTGGTGTGATTTTACAATCATTTTACATCCTCATTCCTCACTGCAGCAGGGTTATTGTACAAGTGGTGTCTCCCTTCCCTATTTTACACACACACACACACACACACACACACACACACACACACGCACGCACACACGCACTCACGCACGCACGCACGCACGCACGCACGCTCACACACACTACGGACAGGGCAAGGGGCTTCTACTTAACTTAATTCCTCTAAATCATTTCCTCTGTGAGATCTGGTTTGCGACTATCCTTCCTTTAACCCTGGACTTCAACGAGTGATCTACTCCTTAGTCTCTGAAACTACAGGTAAGAGTCTTGTCCTGTAACATAAAGGCCAGGGTTTGCTTGGTTTTTTTCTTGTTTGCTTTGTATCTGACAAAGAACTGAGCAAGACACAGAATGGTCATGGTGAAAAGATGGATTTGCTATAAGTGAAAAAGATACAATGCTCACCAAAGGCAGAGAGCGGTTCCAGCAGATCCTGCTCTCCAGCCCCTGAGGTTTTCCTTACAGAAACGAAAGGAAGGAGTCTCTGAAAGGATCTATTTCTGGCTGCCTCTGTTTTCTTTGTTTATGAGAAGGGATTTGTATCACTGATAGGTTATTTCTCTGCTGGTGCAATAAGCCAATTCAAACCAGATTAGACTATATTAAATGCATGTTTATTGGGAAGCTGCTCTCAGATGGTCAAGTTGCTTTCAGGAAGGAGAGAGGGGAAGGGGAAGAGAAAAAGAGGAGAAAGCAGAGAGAAGGAAAGGGGGAAAAAGAAGAGGAGAAGGAAACAAAATGTCTGGATTATATAGCAAAAAGCCTATGGGGAAAGTTCAGAGTTGGGTGTGGGGTATGCAGGTAAGGACTGAGGGATGCTGGGAGAACCTGGAGGCCATCTCTGCTCTGGTATGTAAAGTATGCACCTCAGCCCTTTGTCCTGCTGTCTGAAACCAAACAGCCATCTGGTCTTGGTTGCTGGTCCCTTGAGCTGGTTTTCTTTTAGTTCACAGTCACATATGTCTGACTTAACTTTCTGCCTCACTAGAGATGCACCCTGTGACTTTCTTCTTGCACTCATGACTTGTGCTCTGCATTTTCATATGTCCTCTGCCAGGCCCATGATGTCAGTGAGGGTAGGGACCGGCCTGTTTTTGTTCATTGTGTCTCTGGTGCTTAGCAGACTAACAGCCTAGAGTGTGATTACTCTCAATAAATATTGTTTGAATGAAATGGAGAACAGACATGAGTACCGAAGCAACAAAGGTACCAGTTAGTTTGTTTGCCAGATGTCAAAAGTTGAAACCCGAGTATGAACCCTTGGCTAGTAACACAGTTTCTCCATGTCACTGTTTCCCTGTCTGTGAAGTGAAACGGTGGGCATCCCATAGGGTTGTTGTCCCAACAGATGGTAAACTTCAAGAAGAGCTAGACACACACGTAATCAACCCATTAGTGACTGTTGTCACAACCACCATTTTCTACTCTTGGTCAGTAGTCCTGTGGTAATGACTATTATCTTATAGGTATCTCGATGTAGTTTTACGACTGTTTCAGCAGATGCAATTTCTAGAAGCCGAGTTGCTTGGGATTATTTCTGTGTATTGTCTTGGAAAGACACAATTTTATGTTTTTCCAAATGCAGAGTGGTGAGAAGCCAACGCCCCTGATCGGTTCTAGATCAGCAGAACTGAGACGGTCGGTGCTTAGTCAGTGATGATAAGCACTTACTCAAAGCTTGCCTTGATGGCAACTCCACACAGTTCATCATGGCCTCCCTTGTCCCTTGGGGGCTTATTTAGAAATTCAGAAATTATGGGAATATAGTACATCCTCTTTGTTTGAGATTCCAAACCAATGTGAGAAGTCGGCAATGCAGAAGCTTCCCAGACCAGCCTTCCATGAAACCGCTGTGTCATCCAGACTTGACACCAGATGTGACACTTTGAAGTTGAGACTGTTGTTAGCATAGTCTTGGCTGTGCATAGCCTAGAGCTTTCCTTTCTTCTGCTTTCTGAGGCTCTCGCTGTGTAGCCCAGGCTGGCTTTTTAACTCACTGAGAAGTTTCTGTTTTGAAATTCAAGAGAGACACAAAGATTATCCTTTTGGATAAGAGACCTTTGGAAGAGTAATTAGCACCATGAGTAGACAGACATCTGTGTGGCAGGGACTTTAATGAGAGTTTAGGGCCATCGGACAGGGTGTAGGTCCCTTTTCATAGAACTTAGAGGAAGGGAGCGTTTCATGCCGTAAAGGAGACATAAGGCTCATGGGTAGCCTACAGGACAGGCCTGCAACCAGGCAGTCCCCAATTCCTGAGGGGAGGAGGAGGGAGAGAAGAGAATTCTAAGGAAGGAATGTGACTCTAAGGATGTGGGAAGGCTCCTTTAGTCAAGGTGTACCCATTACACAGGTGGGGGATGTGCCACCAGCAGTTCTGATGTTCCTAGAGTCTCACTGCCTGAGCCTGTGACTATCCTTGAGGAACTGGGGATGTAATGGTGGCACCTGCATCTAGGGAGTCTGATATGGGCTTACAGACACACAGACAGACTCGTCATTGCCTTTACAGGGGCCGTAAGAAAGAGGCTGCACTGAGTGGGTGTGATCTGAACAACATTCCCTGTGTAGCCGAGGTTGGCTCCAAGTGGCTATATTCCTCTTACCTCTGCCTCATGAGTACCAAGATTACAGAGATGAGCCACCCCGGCATCTGGCCTAGGGTTTTACAGTTTACCTTAAGGGCTTTCCATGAAATGGAGACCCTTCCCAGCCTGTGACTCTCCAGCAGTAAGCTTGGCCTCTCATACTACACAGTGGTCCCAACACTACGTACAAATTTCTTATAAATGTAGGGAGCTATTTCTTCAGAAGATGTTTTCTTTTGAGGCCTGAGACAAAAACAGGAAAACTGTGAGGACATGGGGGGGAAGAGGTGTGTGGGGGGGTACTCACTCCAGAGTCTAGCTGAAACCTTTTGCTAGCTGAAAATCAAGGATTCTAACAGAATTAACATTTGCCGTGAAGGTTGCTGACATAGGAACAATATAGGCCTGACAAGATGGCCGCCATACTTAAAAGGCCTGAGTTTGATGTCCAGAGGCCACATGATGGAGAGGACCAACTCCTACAAGTTATCCTCTGTCATATGTGCCCTCACACATATACACACAGATATGCAAATAGATGATAGATAGATTAGATAGATAGATGCTAGATAGATAGATTAGAAGACATAATTTTAAAAGAATAACAATAAACCAGGCACAAGACCTGAATGTTTCAGATCTCATGTGGGGCCTCTCTCCTCCCCACATATTTTCTCACAAACATGACTATTAATTCTGTCTACATTGAAGGTACCCAAACACCCTTCATCCCTGTTATCTAAAGACATACCTTATCAGCTGGAGTCTCGGCAGGTATGTCTCAGGACACACTCTGTTGTCTCGCTTAAATGCCTTAGCAACTCTTGGAAATCACCAAAACCTTTTACATGACTCTTGTAAAGACAACAAACTAAAAACTCTTCTTTGTGAAGCCTACACCCACGGTCTCAGTCCTGTCTCACTTTCTTCCTCAAGACCCAAAAGCAAGCAGAGCAAATACAGGTTTATTAAGGGAAAATGGGAAAGAAAGGGAGGTGCTCCAAGGGAGGGATACCAGAGACGATTTTTAATAAACTTCGGTTCTGCTTCATACTGGTTCATCAAATTCTTTTCTGCAGCAAAGTTCAGAATCCATCTTTGTCTCAGCCAAGGTCCTCAAAAGGTGAAAGAAGCTCTCAGGCCACTTTGGGGGAAGCGTGGAATGACATCTCCATTCTCTCCTTCTGATCAGTCTACCATCACTGTCTTTGCTTTTCAAAATGTCCTGGTTTTAGTGTCATCTAAGAAGACAAGAATCAGCGTGTCCCCATCCTGCATCTATTGTCCTGTGTCTATGTACACAGGTCCCATAATTCCACATGAATGTCAGGGAGTCTCCCCAGAGGGCTTTTAGTTATTCACATGATTATTTTTTAGCCTTGGTCTTCATTATTATTAGTTTTAAATGTCACCTTGCTACAACCTAAAATTACCTGAGAGCCGGAATGAGGGGCTGTTTAGTTCGGTCTACTGTGGGCAGTGCCACTGCTTAGGCAGGACAAAGCCAGAAGAGAGCAAGCAGGCGGGCGGCCTGGGTGCATCTCAGTTTTCTTTGCTCCCGACTGTGGACATGACACGACTAACCGCTTAATTTCTTTTCCTCAACCTTCCCCTCATTAACAGATTCTAACTTGTAATTGTGAACACTTTCTTTTCCTAAGTTGTTCATTTTCAAGGTATCGTGTTACTGAAGGAGAAATGAAACCAGAACAGTCTTATTTTGTAGATGAGAGCCTTACTGTCCTTTTTATTTTTAATGTAACAGTTATATGGAGATAAAATTCATATACCAGTAAGTTTGCTCAAAATATACAATTAAATGCTTTAGGCCTCACGGAGTTCAGCAAACGACTTTAGGATGTTTTCATGGCTCTTCGAAGGTCCCCAGCTCTTATTAGCAGTCACCTCCGCTCACCCCCCACAACACTCCTCAGCCCAGAGCAACCCCTGATTTCTTTTGGGTCTCTATAAATTTGTCTGAACACTTTGTATGAAAGAGTAGTACAGTCCATGGTCCTTTGTACTCCGCCTTTTCATCGAGCACAAATGGGGCTTATTGCCCATTTGCTTTTTATCCTTTTAATTTCGGAGAACATCACATTATATGACCAATCCCGTTTTCTGTACCTGCTTTTCCTTTCATGGCCGCCCGTCTTTCTTCTCCTTTTTGACCATTTTGAATAGTGTTAATATTCATGCACATGTTGTGTGGACGTTTTCATCTGGTACATATCTAGGAATGAAATGAACACATCATGTGGCAAGCCCGCATTTAACAGTTTGAGCACCCACCAGCCTGTTTTCCAAAGCGGCTACACAAGTTTACATATCCACCTGCCGTGTCTCTATAAGCTTTGAGCCTCACCATCTGCCTTCCTGATAATTTGCATTCTGGCTGTGAATGGATGCTTCCTCATGGTTTGCTTCAGCATGTATCTGATGGCTAACTCTAGCCAATTTCTGAATCTGACGAGAGCTCTCGTTTCCCTCACCTTAGAGCTTGCACGGTTGTGTTAGGGATTTCATGCTCATGTTTCCCTTGCAGATCTCAGAAAACCACCAGAGAACACAAGGCACCATTGTTCTGTCAGGAGCTGTGGAACCGGAACGGAAAGAAACCCTGGGAAAGAAACATTTAGCCTGAACACGGCTTATGGGGAAAAAAGAAAATTGGCTCTATAGAAACCTCAGTTGACATTATCTCCTTGTTATATGTATATCACAAAGCTTAGAACAGAATCAGAAAACAACAGCCTCTTTCATAGAATCTTTTGTTAACCTTCAAATGCCAGTGGCTCACTCGCAGAAACAGAAACTTTGAGTGCCTTTTCCATGGGAAGGATGTCTGCGATCTGTAAATCTCACTGTGGACTGAGGAAGTTTATGGGAGTCATGTGAACGATGAGTGGGGGGCTGGGGATGTAGCTTAGGGGGTAGAGTGCTGGCCTGTCTGCAGGAAGGTGTCCCCAGCACCACACCTACTGAGCATGGAACTCATGCCTGTGGTCTGTGAACCTGGGAGGTAGAGATACCAGTATTGGAAGTCCAAGCTCATCCTGGCTACACTGTTGGGAAGTTCACAGCCACCCTGGTGTAATTAAGACTCTATCTAGAAGGAAAAAAAAAAAGATTTTCATGAATGAAAAAGAATGGGTAAGGAGGAAGTATGGAAGGATGGTAGGAACACAGGTCAGTAGGCCAGGGCTAACAGCCCATGGGAAAGAAAAACAAGAAACATGTTAATAAAATACTAAAAGAGAGAACTTTAAAAAAAGACAGTTCTCAGTACTGTGGCGCTCCAAAGCTCTGAGCATGGGAAACTGAGGAGAACTGAAGCTCAAGACACCTCTTATTTAGGGTTTGCTCCAAGACAGGCTTGAGGCCCAGTGTGACTAACAAAAAGTTACGTTTTCTTCTCAGAGTACCTCCATATTATGGATAAGAAAATGACATTAGGACACGTTATTAGCTGACCACATAAGCAAGGTTATGTGGAAACACAAATTAAGATGGCCCCCACTTGGTGGCAATTGATGTCTGCAGGGAAAGGGAGAGCCCATTTTCCTCAGGGAGCTAGCTCCTGAGGGCTATCCTTGCTCTGCCCTTTTATTCCTGCACATACTGGTAGCACTAAGTGGACTTCGTAAATTTTTATAAAAAGACAGAGAATACGGTGTGGTGGGGAATCATGACAGTAAAAAGAGAGGAGAAGTTGGAAGAGAGGAACTGGGGGCAGACCTGATCAAATCACGTTATGTGCTTGTATGAAATTCTCAATCTATAAAAACAAAGAGCCCGAAGTGGCTTATGCTTATAATCCTAGCATTTGGGAGGCTGAGACAGGAGAATTGCGGGACTATGAGGACATTCTGAGCTACATAGTACATTCCATTCCAGCCCTGCTGAACTGTAAGGAAAAGGAAAAGGAAGAAGAGAGGGAAAGGAAGGGAGGAACAGAGGGATGAGGAGAGACAGAGACAGACAGAGAGACAGACAGAGAGGCAAACAGACACAGAAAGAGAGAAAGAGCGAGAGAGTGAGAGGGAGAGAGGGTGAGCGAGAGATGGTGGGAAGGAGATTTTCAGGGATCATCCCTGGCTGGCTTCAGGAGAATGAGGCAGACTCCCAAGGAAGGATGCTGTGTTGGAGGAAGGTGCTTAAGAGACTGCTTCCGGTCTTAGAGGTCTACTCACAACACTAGAAACTCAGCCTTTCTGGACAGTAATCATTTAGAACCATAGTTGCCCTACAGAGGAAAAGAACAATAATTCTAGTGTGAATGGCTATAGAACTGAGGTGAAACCAAGAAGAAAATAGCAAGTTCTTAGTAAACTTCCAAGAGAATCCGGATTCTAGGAAAAGCTGAGTTTAGACTTAGATGGTTTCTGGAACTATAGGGAAACACCAGCCTTTACTTTTATGCATAGGAAGGAAACTATGCTCTCTTAATCCAAAATTCTCCCACTTGTAGCTGGATAGGGGGGTTAATATTAATTCTGGGGATTCGAGGTTTTTCCTGGGAGGAGTGAAGAATATTCTGGAAAGAATAGAAACTATAAATACTGTGACTAATGCTAACCAAGGGAAGGAAATTAGTCCTCAGCAGGTGGGATAGACAGTGAAGGGATGCTGGGCTGCGATTTTCACCCCAGCTCGTGACAATGTATTATAAGGTGTGGCAGCAAAACTGAACCAAAAAACCCCTGTGACATAAAAAGGTCACCATACCTCTCTCTTCTCAGGGTGGCATCCTTGGCAGTGTCTAAAGCACTGGCCCAGGAGCCACTGCTCGTCTAGCAGCTCCTCCCTGACACACCCTTATGACTGAGACCCCTGGAGCCAGGGCCTGGCTGGGAGAAGGAGCCGATGCTGAACCTGGACCGCACGCGGATCCCTTGTCACTGGTCACGTGTTAATTGGGGCCACTCTGGATGCTTGCCAGGGGTGGAAGATTCTCTTTACACCTCCTTTTACAGGCTCTGTGACCATCTGTCTTTGTTTCCTCCGCTGGGATTTATCTCAGGAGAATTCCCGGATATTCCAGCGTGGAGCAATCGCAGCGTCACAGAATTAATAGGCGCTTACAGGCCACAGACTCATCATCTAGCATCTTGTTCAAACACCAGAGCCGAGCCGCTCAGGTCGAGGCACGTAACAGCTCACCGGGCGGGTCACAGGCCGTCAGAGATGCGGGGTCACACCTCTCTTACAAGATTCTGTTTCTACGAGACGCTCCAGGCTTTTCTCGAGCATTTTCAAGTAACATCTTCATTTGGAACAGTAGTGGCTGAGGATAGGTAAACAACGAAGAGCAGAGACGCCATGCAGATTCAGGGTGTGTGTCTTTCACCTCACCTCCGTCCGGGAGAAGGGATGTCGATGTCCCCGAGTTTACTTCAGAGTTAGTAATTTGCTAGAACAACTCAGGACTCAGCATATAGTAACAATTCAGCCAGGGGCAAAGATTCATTACACTTAAAGGACCCTATGTGAACATCAAAGGGGAAAGGGGGGAGGGAGGGGAAGTAGAGGCTAAGGAAAGCCAAGGGCTAGCTGTGCTTCTGTCTTCAATGATAAATCATGACAAGCTGTGACAGGTGATTCCTCCCAGGGACACACAGAAGTTGCAGTACTCAGAATACATTATCAGGCTTGGTACATAGATACTTTCTCCTTGGCACGCTTCAAATTTCTGTCATTTTAAAAGGAAAACAGGTACTTCGCATAAGCCACGTTCCTGTAGGTGTTCACCAGGCAAGTTTCCAGATGGCAACCAAGAGCTGCCCTTCCAGGGCAAGCCGTTCTAAGGACTGCAATCTCAGGCTGGCTATATAACTGTCAATGGTGATAGGATGGGAGGCGAGCTCTATTCCATCCCTTAGCCCGTCCACAGAGTCCCCTTCCCTTTTAGGCAAACCATGACTTGTGGCTTAACTGAACAAAGAATTTCAGATCAAGCTAGTATAAAGTGGAGTTGGGGGATCTGACGTTTCTGTCCTTTTTCATCACAGCCCAAGATGAAGGACCTCATTTCTTTTTCAAGATGTCCGTCTCGTGTCACTATAGCTCTCCCAGCCCCTCTGTCTAAACCTGAGCTCATCATCGCTCTTATCTTAGTACTCTGTCTCCTACATGCATTGTGCTTCTTAACCTGCCACAGAAGTTATTCTTAACTTGGGTTTACCCTCCAAGAGAGCCGGCTGCCCAGGCATCTGGTCTCACTGCCTAAGCCTCTCTTTTCTTCTTTCTTCCTCAGCCAACTGCTGATCCTTCCTTTTGTCGAGCCAGCTCTGGGACTCTGCCTATGAATAGATGTTTTTCTGCGATTTCTCTTTTTCTATTTTATTTGTGCTTTCTTGGGTCTCATCTTCTCCTCTCTCCTGTTAGGCTTCATTTTGCTTTGTCTTCTCCATGCAGGGCGTCAGTATTGGACATGTTGCTATTCTAAGCTCAGCACAGCCTGGGATGGTGATATTCTATTGCAGACGTGCACTGTGCTGGGACAATTCTCTCTGGATGAATACTTACATTTAGGACCTTGATATCCCCAGAATCATATAGTGAAAAGCTTATGTGCCCTGGCTTTAACATCATATGACCTTTTTATTTTTTGTCTCCAACTGGAAATTGGAGTTGCAAACAAGTTGCCAGGGATACCAGAAGCTACTCGAGGCGCAACAGTGTATCTCTCTGAAGTTCCATGCAAAAAATGTCATTTGAACATTTAAGTGGCTGAGATTTCCCACATGGTGTCAATTCGATTCTGTAATGGTATAGAATGTGAGATTACTGTGTATATTTCATCATCAAAACATCAAAAGAAGTTCCTGAAGGTCTTTTGAGCCCAGCTACAACCTGTAAACCCTCTTTCTTGCCTGAGGATGCTGGAGGAAGGGTGTGAGGAGAGGGCTTCCATTCAGAATCAAGACCCACCATAGCGTTGACTCTTGCTTTGCGACCTCTCCATCCTCCCTTACCTGCTGTTTCTGCTCTACGTATCTGTGCTGTGCACACTGGACCACTTGCTCTTTTCTCTCTTGCCCTGTCTAGCAGGCTCTGTCCTTCATCCAGCATGCTGCTCACCCTTGGAGAGGCAGTGCACCCTTCTGCTAAAACACACAGATTCTGGAGCCAGACTGTTTGCATTTGAAGATTGTGCTATATCTCTGGTCATGTGATCTTGATGAAGTGATCTGGCCTTTCGGAGCTTCAGTGATCTCATTTCTAAAATGCAAATACTGGAGATGCATAGCAAGAGTATGTTGAGATTTAAGTAGAGCAGTGTTTTTAAAGTGCTAAAAGTCATACTTGGCACATAGCAAGTACTATATCGAGACTTTATTATTAATGATGCTGTTTTTATTATTCCAGGTGTGGTTTCCAGATGCATTCTTCTTCCTGCTTCCCTGTACATCTCTTTAAACTCAGGACATGATTCTTTTCTTTCCGATTAGGCAGTGTTCTTTTGAAGAGAGGGACCTCTGTTGTATTTATCTTGTTAGTCTTTGTGTTTGACACATGGTAGACCATTAGCTCATATTGAGAATACGTTACCTTCCAGATGGTGATGATGCTATCAGTGGTCTGGATCGCTACACATGTCCAAATCCTATGTCTTTGCCACTTATTCGTTCAGTGACCAATAACATTCCAGCCCTTGAGGGGCTCCTCATAGGTTTGTCAGTAAAAGATCCAGTAGACGAACTATTTATGTGAAACCAGTGTTTTGTGAGCTTCACTCTTGTCTATATGTGTTTTCTAAAAACAGGCTTCATGAAGATTAAGTTGGGAAATTCTAGGCCCCACATAACCAAGCAAATATCTTCATTAGAGCATTCTCAATGTCGCACCTAGGCTAATGTTCACAGAGCAAAGAGGGAGATAAAAAGAAAGCTTACCACCCCTCCCCCTTTAATTAAAAATAGATTCTCTCTCATACAATATATGCTGATTACAGGGCCCTGCACTTGCTACTTCAGTCTCTCTGAATTCATGTGGCTCACTGGGCCTTGTTCTCCTGGTGTCTGCCATACTCTATGGCTCTTATAGTTTTAATACCTCCTCTCCCATGGGGTGCCCTGAGCTGTGAGGGGAGGGACTTGATGGAGACATCCCATTTAGAACTGTGTGCTTCAAGTTCTCTCTCTCTCTGTCTCTCTCTGTCTGTGTGTGTGTGTGTGTGTGTGTGTGTGTGTGTGTGTGTGTGTCCCCTCCCCCCACATAACATCTTCCTGTTGGTCTCTGTCTTGGTTCCCATCTGCTGCAGGAGGAAGCTTCCCTAACGATGGTTGAATAAGGCACTGATCTATGAGCATTGCTGATATCATTAGGAATCATTTTATTACTTTTTTTCTTAAACCAGTAGTGTTTGGTTTTACTCTTGATCTCTAGGCCATCTAGCCTCTGGTTCTTGGTCACTCAGGCAGTGTGGGGTATGGGCTCCATCTCATGGACTGGGACTTAAGACATTGGTTGGTGACTCCACCAGCTTCATGCCACCATTGCTCCAGCATATACTGCAGGCAGGCAGGTTATAGATATAAGGTGTAGTGGCTGGCTTGGTGTTTATTTTTCTCTTTTTGGGAGCCTACAGAGTACCAAAGACACTAGAACACAGGGTGGAGGTTCTGCATAGGCACCAGCTCAACCTCTCCATGTTCGGCGAACTGTGTGAGGGTTGTTTTCAGCAATAGGGCCTTGCTATCAGTTGGTGGAGAGCAGCCTGCTGTCTTGGCAACAGCTTAGATTGTTTGTGGATTTCCATGGGACCTATTTGGCCAACAGCTCAATTGGATGTAACTCAGTTCCATACTGAAAGTTTCATTTAGTGACAAGAGATGGCCAGCTGGGACACTCTCTCTCTCTCTCTCTCTCTCTCTCTCTCTCTCTCTCTCTCTCTCTCTCTCTCTCATTATTTGAGACATTTAGGATTGCCTTCATAGATTTTAGGAAGTTTCCACTGACTAGGTTTTCATACCACCACTCAGTTCTAGCTGTCTCTCCCTACATTTCTCCCTCACCTCCATCTCCTCTCTCCTTCCTCACCTGGTCCTCCCATTCCCATCCTTCCTGCCACCAGTCTACCCATAAAATCTATTCTATTTCCCCTCCCCACGCACTTGCGCGCGCGCGCGCGCACACACAAACACACACACACACACACACACACACACACACACCTTCCTCCATATCTAACCTCTCTGGGTCTGTGGATTACAAGCATAGCTTTTCTTAAGGTTTGTTTGTCTGTTTCATTGCTTGTTTTGGACCAAACATCCATTTTCTCATAGAATATTAATAATATCGAACAGAACAACATTTATTTAAAAAAATCAACTCACTATGCTGACGTGCCATTTATTGCTAGTTATAATGCTAAGTTTTTCCTGTAGTACAGGCTCTGAGAACATATCCACTCCTCTCCTAAAATCCCTATCAAGAGACAACCAAGGCAATTCCCCAGTCTATTTTGTAAAAATATACTGAGGTTCTTCTGTAGAGAAAACAGGATTCTTGCCCTGGAGGTACCATAGGAACTCAGGACAGATTCAGACCTCCATCCCACCCCCAGAGTGTGAACTGTGTCGGGGAAGGACTAAGGGCAGTAGTGGGTGCTTGGAGCGTGGTCTTGTGGAGCTCAACGTTTCAGTCAGGCTAGAGAAATAAGCTTTAATGATCTGTGGCCCAGAGTGGTGACTTTTATTATAAATTATGTATGTCAAAGCTGCTAGGTGGATTTTCAGTGTTTTCAGTACAGGAAATGGCAATTATGTGACATGATGAATTAGTTAATATTTTGAGTTCTTGCACAATGTAATTTTATATATAAGAACATTCATTACATTAAACACACTATAATAGACTCCCCCCATTTTAGATAGGGTCTTACCTTATAGCCTAGGCTGGCTTTGAACTCACCATTCTCCTGCTTCTACCTACCAAATGCTGAGATTACAGATTTGTGCGTCTGTGCCCAAGAAAACAGAACATGTTTCGAAGAGGCTGAGGCTTTCGTCTCTCTGGTCCAAACTCTTTAATGGGCAAGTGGGTAGGGAGGGGATGGGGAGCCGAGGGCATCGTGGTCTTTTGTTTTGTTTGTTTGTGTGTTTTGTGGTTGGTTGGTTGTTTTTAGCTCACACAGCAAGGTGAGTGCAGAAGTTTTCTTTCTCACTGGACTGTTTCCCAACATCCTAGTTTTCAGTGTTTCAATCAGAGAAGTACATATAGCGCTTCTGCTTGTCCATGGGGAAGAGCTTCAGGGATAACAGATCCCCCAGTGTGCAATGCTTGTGTCCCTATATAAAATCATATGTGTAAGGCCAGAGAGGCAGCCTGATGGATAAAGACATTTTCTGCCGAGCCTGGTAACCTGGGTTTGAACCCCAGAACCCACACGATGGAAGGACAGAAACAACTCTGGGACATTGTCCTCAGACTCGCACACGTGTGCACACACAAGTACATACACAGTAAATAGGTGACAAATACATGTAAAATAATCTATGCATATTCTCTTGTGTGTTTCACATAATGTCTAGATGGAGTATAGTACCGTGTATGTATGTATCCTACACAGCTAGTGCTTTGCTGAGTCAATGGGGAGGGCGACAGGAAAAATCTGTATGTGTTCAATACAGATGATAACTTTTTTTTTTTTTTGCCTACATGTTATTGATCTGAGGTTGGTTGAATCTAGAGGTAGAGCCTTGAGTGGAAAAGGCAGAACGAACACATGAAGCTGGGCTTTCCTCCCTGTGGCTGTGAAGGGCACTTCAGTTACCTTTTCTTTTCCACACTCCTACTGATAACCTCAGGTCACATTTAATTTCCACGCACATCTGTCTTATCTCTTTCGTGTTTGGCCTTTCTTGGGGATGAGGTGTGTGGCCTGCCCAGTGCTGCCGTTAAAACAGCACCTGCTGTAGAAGCCAGAGGGCTGGGCTCGGTGGCTGTGGTTTGCTAGCCTAGTAATTGGTGGTGGGAGGAAATTGGCACAGGGCGGGCAGGGCCTTCGGGATGCAAGTGTGCTTGCGGTATTGTGGTTGCCGTGGCCCATGCGAACAGAAATGTAATGTGTGTGCCCACAGATCGGAACGAGTGAAGCCACCCACTCTGGCTCCAGGCTCACAGCAGCTGCCCCGCCTGCTGCTGGCTCACCTGGGACTCAAGGCTCCCTCACCTAAGCACTTAAGGCAAGAGTCCAGGAACTAACCTCAGCTCTAAGAGCAGCCAGCTCACTTCTCTCACCAAACCCTTTTGTGAGACCAAGTCTTCATAATGAAATTAATAATTTTCCTCTCGCAAGGACTTGGACCACTCTTCTTCCCTAATTAAAGTTTAAAAAACCAAAAAGCACATTCTTACTTTTGAAACTTGGAGGCCTGAGTAAACCCCATGCTTCCTATGTGTTCTTCACTGATGGAAGGCGTTGCTTAATGGGGCCTGGTGGCATAGGTTTGTGACCTGAGTTTTCAGGAGACAAGGTAGGACATCCAAAACTTTGAGGCTCCATAGTGAGACCTTGTCTCAAAAAAAAAAAAAAAAAAAAAACCAACCAAACAAAGTCCTGCTTAATTACACAAGCTCTATGTCCCCCTGGCTTTGCAATAGATAATCCCTTTGATACCCCTCGCAGGGTAGCAGTTATTAAAAGTTCTCTGGGAGCATGTGGAGATAGCTTTATTTAGCTCAGAGAGGTCAAAGCCACCGATCTCTTTACTTGGGTCTTCACAGGTGCCTGGTGGATAATCTTTGATGACAGAAAGTCGGAAACCCTCAGATCAACCCACAGTCATCACTTTCCTGAGCATGCGTCTTACAAAAAACTAAGAACGTTAGTGACACACGCAGAGCACTGCTGCTCTCCTTGCTTCCACCAGCCTTTCGCCCTATCTCAGACAACCCCACTTCTTCATTTCTTTACTTCAAAGACACCCCTAAGCCCTGGTGTCTGGAGGTATATTTGAATCAGAGGGTTCCCTGGCCACTTTGTAAACTCTCACGGCTTTGGTGATCGCAATATCACCCAGCAAAGCAAAATGGGCTTGGTTTAGTATCAACTGCTTTGGGAAACTGCTTTTCTCCTTCCAGCATGCCGGTTGTGGGGCTCTAACTCGGGTCATCGGGCCGATTTACTGAGCCATCTCGCTGGCTCTCATCTGCTTATGAAATGAAGTCTACTACTACACCCCGTCTTCCACCACCAACCCCTGTCGGCATCTTCCATCACCGACTCCTGCTGACCTTTCCCAGCCTTTCTTCTGATCAACCTTTGTGTTCTCCTTGCTCTGCCAAGAACGTGCTGGCATTCTCCCCTTCCGGATTCTTGGCTCATTTTTTTTAAAACCACCTGTGCTCGTTGAAACTCTACGGCCCTTTCAAGGTCTGTGAACCACTTAGGGTTGGGTTTCACTGCATTAAAACAAATTCTGCTACTCTCACTGAACCAAATAAGGATTAGTTTATCTTGTTCAGCAAGATGTTCAGGGTCAAGCTGCATGGGGCTGGATTAGGAACTGGGCTCCTTCCAAACGCGTACTCGGTCCTGTTTAATGGCAGGGCCTCGTCTTTAGGCATCGCCTACATTACACGTGAAAAAAGGTGGTGGACTGTGGAAAGTTTGAGCAAGCATGCACACAGCTCATTGGTCAAAAGAGTCACATGACCAGTTTCAAGGAAATCACAGCTACAAGGGAACTGAAATGGTTGTCAATGACATAAGCCCGTTTAAGTGATATCTCTTCCCCGCAGCCTTTGGGCATTCTCCTTCTGCTTTAATCTAACACGTGTAATCCCTTTAAATCACTGATAACTGTTCTGTGTCACAGACTCATTCTGTATAATTCTAGGGGTAACCTCACTATTTACTCCAGGCTGACTGAAAATTAGCATGTTCACATTAAGGACCCTCCTGCCTCTGCCTCCCTAGTGCTGAGATTGCGGTTGGATTGCAAACTTCACGGGGGTAGTAGAAAGGATCCTGTTCTGCCTCATTTCCGCTTAGCTCCTTTCAGATTCGTTTGTAATTTCTGTTCCTTTCTGCATGCCTTTTCTCCTCTTTCTATACTAAAAAACAGTCGGCAGTCAGTCTCAGAGCCGTTATTCATTTAAACCCAATGGAATTAAATGGATGGGGGGATGGCACAGTTATTCAAAAGGGTGCTATATTTAGAATTAGGAGGGACCAAATTAGAATTCTGGTCTTACTCTGTATCTCTGTGTGAATAGCATGACCATCTTGGATCCACTTTTCATTAGCAAAATTAAAGGATTCAACTAAATGGCCCCAAACTTTTCTTTTAGCCTTAAGATCTTAATGATGCTTGTGAGTGCGATTGATTAGCAGTCTAATTGGGGCAGCCTATGGAGATGGAGCCCACTTAGGGTCAGTAAGGGTCAGCAAAGCATGGAGCAGTGGAATTCAAGAGTGCGTCAGTTACTCTTGCAGTGTACAGGCCCAGGCCAAGCCCAGCGACGCCAAGAGCCAAAAGGAGCCTGGGCCAGATCAGGAGGTTGGAGGTTAGATGTCAAGTTTGTGCAAATAGACAGGGTCAAACCGAGGAGGACAGGTTTTAGGGAATAAGAATCCTTCAGCTCCCTTCTGAGACTTGCATCTTATTAAAAAGAAAATAGCTACCACTAACACTTCCATAGGTTTAGGGAAAAAAGAGCCCCACACGTAGTGCTGTATAGAACCTGGGTGAGTGACTAGTGGGAGAAGTGAGGCCTGTGGATGGGAAACTCGGGCCGCTCATGTTGTACAAGCTAGTTATCCTCTCGGGGCTCTACAGCCCCTCTGTGGGTGAGCGTTGGTCACACCACTGGTGTTCCAGTCTTTACCAGTTGGAACAAACACTATTAAAAACTTAAACAAGTTCTGAAGCTGGCAAGCCAGCCTCTTGGCAAAAGGTGCCCCATGGTTTGTTGGGCCCCTGCAACATCTCTGCAGACACTCCTGGAGGGGACTGTGAGCTTTTACCCTGCTCACTGACTATTTTTTTCTGGCTCTGGGTCTGAGATGTGTTCTGTTTCTATCTGCTTCATTTTGATTCCAATTTTCAATGTTCATTAAAAGACAATAGAGTCAAAACAGCCACTACAGCTGCCTCGCTGTTGCCTTCGCTTCCACACATTCAGCACTTGACTCAGACCAATCTCATCTCCATCCCTGTTCTAATGTCCCCTCCCCAGCCCAATCCAGGGCTTGGCTTTTAGTCTCCCTAGTCCTTTCCACATGCACTCTCCCGTGAGATGCGATGACACACCCAGCCATTCCTATCCCTCTTCTGCAGGTTTAATGAGTCACAGGTGGGCCATAAAAGCCGATGTTGAAAAGAAACCTTACTCCTGGATGAGACTGTTTATACTCAGAGGTCCATCACACAGTGGAAGTTGCTGACTTGGGCATTTTTTGTCACCCGTCAGAGGAAGACATTTGATGATTTCACAAGTGACCTGCCAAGCCAGTTTCACGGAGCACTCCAAGAGGAAGACACGACCCAAGTATGTGATTCTCCTTCCTTATGTCTCAGCTTTTTAATAGCAATGATGCTTAGCTGTCATCTCCAGAACTTCGAAGAGATGCCAAGGACAAAGCTATATGCACCACATATGTTCATTCATCTCTGTGACTTCAGAAGTTACCAGACTGCTCTCTCTCTCTTCCCCCAGCAGACCCAATCCCTCAGGCTTGTACCTGGTTCAGCAACACAACACCAGCTGCAGCCTCCCTTCCCCCCTTCTCCATGCTTCTTGTGTATCCCACATATCATCCCCTCCTGACCTCTCTCCCCCCACTTGTGTCCCAGCCCCCAACTCGGGCAGGCACTCTGTTCAACTGTAGGTCACACCTGCCGGAAGACTAGGTAGGCAGCCCTCAGAACTTTGTTCACTGCTCTCACAGCAGACCCAATCCCTCAGGTTCATCCCAGCTGCAGCCTCCCTTTCTTCCCCCTACCCCCAATCCCCATCCATACCTCGAGTGGATCCCCACAGACCATGAAGTCCTGGCCTCCCAGAAATCGGCACCTAGAACAGTGTTCTTTAACCTCTGGGTCTCCACCCTCTTGGGGATTGAACACTCTCTCATAGGGGCTGCCTAAGACCATCAAAAAACAGATATTTACTTTTTGATTCATAACAGTAGCAAAATTACAGTTATGAAGTAACAAAAATAATTTTATGGTTGGAGGTCACCACAACGTGAGGGACTGTATTAAAGGGTTACTGCATTGGGAAGTTTGAGAACCACTGACCTAGTCCTACAATGATTCTAAATAGAGATGCCTTAACCCCAAACCCAGTTTTCCTGACACAAACATCCAGGAAACCCGGGATATTATGAGAAGACCAAACCTAAGAATAATATGAATAGAAGAAAGAGAAGAATACCATTTCGAAGGCCCAGAAAATGTTTTCAACAAAATCATAGAAGAAAAATTTTCTAACCTAAAAAAAGAGATGCCTATAAAGGTGCAAGAAGAATATAGAACACCAAATAGATCGGACCAAAGAAAAAGTCCCCTCACCACAAAGTAATCAAAAGTAAGAATTATAGAACAAAGAAACAATATTAAAAACTACAAGGGAAAAAGACCAAGTAATATAGAGAGGCAGATCTGTTAGAATTATTCCCAACTTCTCAATGGAGACTTTAAAAGCCATTTTAGAGCCTGGATGGATGTGCTACAGACTCTAAGAGATCACAGATGCCAAACCAAACTATTATATCCAGCAAAACTTTCAATCATCACAGATTGAGAAAATAAGATATTCCATGATAGAGTCAAATTTAAGCAACATCTACAAATACAGCCACACAGAAGGCGCTGTAAAGAAAACTCCAACCTAAGGAGGTTAACTACACCCATGAAAACACAGGAAATAAATTTCACAGCAGCCATTGATAGACTCGGGGAAGTTAGGTAAAGAGGAGAGCTGTGGGGGGTGGGGTGGTGTTCATGATCTCTTTGGGAAGGAGAAAGTAGGATTTTACAAGTGGACTAGGGGATGTTGGTGATGGGATCAGGTAGTGGTGTAGATAGATGTAGGAAGAGATGGCTAGAATTTGGGGGCATGTGAGGGACAGTGTGAAAACCTAGTGCTGTAGAAACTTCCTAGGATCTATGAAGGTGATCCTACTGAAGACTCCTAATAGTGGTGAATAAGGAGTCTGAACTCGTCATCTCTTCTAGCAAGGTATGGCTCCCAGCGGTAGGACTACGTTGCATTTGATTGAGTTGTTGGCTGAGGGGGTACCATAAACAATCCTGGCTGATGCTAGGACAGAGGGTCAGTCTTTGCAGACAGTGGGGACCCATCACCAAGGACAACCTCCATACAACTCATTGAACGTGTAGCGGTCGAGATGGTGCCTGCATGAAGTCTCCCTCTATATTCTAGTCTCTTTGGTCCAGGAAGCTACTCCACAGGCTATCAAAAGAGAAGCCTGGACACCAACCAACTCAGCCACAAGACCTTTGACCTATAACCTGTCATGCCTCCAAGATGTGCAGGTGCAATGGCGATCAACCAATGTCTGTTTTAACTTGAGGCCTACTGCACACAATGGAGCCCACGCCTGACAAGGAACTGGAGGCTGAATAACCCCAAGACCTAAGGTAGAACAAAACATAACTGGTCTTTTAAACTGGTCCAGTCATCATCAGAGAGGATGGGAACAGATGGATATATCCACAGCCCTGTTGTGTGGAGAAAGTCTAAATTGGAGGCTTCCATTGGGTCCTTTCCCTAGGAGACCAGAGAACCCCATGGAAGAGGGAGCAGAAAGATTGTAGGAGTCAGAGAAGATGGAACATGGCCCACTGAATTAACTAAGTGGAGAGCATATGGGCTCACAGAGACTGAAGTGGTCAGCCCCAGGTCTGCAGGAGTCTGCACCAAGTCCTCTGCATATATGTTGTGGCTGTTAGCTTGGTGTTTTTGTGGGACTCGTAATGATGGGAGCAGGTGTGTCTTTGACTGGTTTGTCTGCTCTTTGGACTTTTTCCCTTCTGTTGGATTGCCCTGCCTAGCCTCAATATGAGGGCTTTTGCCTTGTCTTCTTGTATTTCACTTTCTTGTGTTTGGTTGTTGCTCTTTTCTGAAGGGAGATGAGGCAGGAGTGGATCTGGGGAGGAAGGGAGGCAGGGCAGAGCTGGGAGGAGTGGAGGGAGGGGAAACTGTGGTTGAGCTTTATTCTGTGACAGAAGAATTTGTTTTCAATAATAAACAAATAAGTTATAAGGACTTTAGAAAATATTCTTTCATTTTTAAATAAGTCACAAAATTAAGTCTTTTGCTTCCAGTCTATCTAAGACAATGGTCTTTTTTCTTTCAACCTCCCCATGAAAAGACAATATGCTATTTGTGTGTTACCCTCTTGATAAGTAAAAGAAAAAAATAAGAGAATAAAAAACTAATCATGAGTTGAAAATTATTATGACTTTACTTGGAAACTGAGAACAAATTATAAAGTCAAATCTTATTTCCAAGGAGAAACAGAGATTGACATCAATGTAAACACACCTGAGCTTGAATACAGGTTTAAAATTCTTTGAGACTATATTTAATATAGAATCTTTAATAACACAAATGGAAGATTAGTGTCTGTATGTGGCACCCACTGAAGGCGATACATTATTAGTTCATTTGGAGAACAGTTATCTCCTCAAAGAGTTTTAAAAGATATATTTATATTTAAAATATAATGTAAAATAAATATATTAAATAAATAATATAAAATATTTATGTTTGTTTTATGTGCAAGAGTGCTTGCTTGCATGTATGTCTGTGAACAACGTGAGTTGTTGTGTAGTAGAAGCTGGAAGAGAATATTGGGTCCCCTGGGACTGGAGTTATAGATAGTGTTCTGAGCTGCCATGTGGGTTCTGGGAACTAAACTGAGATATTCTGCAAGAGCAGCAGGTGCTCTTAACCACTGAGCCATCTCCCCAGCCCCACTGGAGATTTTCTTAACCAGAACTAGGGACATATCTCAGTTGACAGAGTGCTTTCCTAGCATACAGGAAACACTGGGTTTGATCTCCAGAACCACATACACTAGGTATGGTACTATCCCTCTGTAAAATCATCACTTTTGAGGTGGGGACAGGAGTAGCAGAGGTTCAAGGTCATCCTTGGAGATGCATAGTAAGTTCTAGACCAGCTTGAGATGTGAGACCCTGTCAAATACATACATACATACATACATACATACATACATACATACATACATACATAATCAATCTATCTATCCTCTTTCACATAATTGTATTAAGGAAATAAAAGTCTTGGGGCATGTGAGTTTTTATAAAAGCAGAAGCACACAGAACACGAGGATTTGAATGCTCTCTGAGTTAGTGACCAAAGTGATTCTTGTCCAGCCTACTTTTGGGTGCTCACAAAAGTTCTATGAGTTGGACAAAGATACTCAAACCCTACATATCTGTAAAGGATTGCTATCACTTCTACTCATGCCTCCCCACAGCACTGGGGACACTGGCTATTCTATTCCCATGAGACAGAATGTTGTACCTAGGAACATTGGAGGGCTGCCTTGTGAACCGTTTTGTGAGCTCTTGGGTTCACAGTGAGCAGTGCAGCCACCGTAGGTTGGCTCAGTCCCACCACCACATCAACTGGCACAGTTTACTTGCCCTGTCTACTCTTTTTTCAATCTTGGAATATTTTGTCCACTACTCATAAATCCTTAGAGGACTCTTAAGGCCTGTTGGAGTCTCCTGATTCAGGATTTGTTAGAGTACTAAACACACGTAGTCACTGCTATAATTTATTACAGGGAAAAGGCACGGAGCAAAATCAAAGAGGAAAGGTGGATGGGACAATGTCCTATAGAAACTAGGGTCACTTCAGTAATCCCATCAAGGGTTATATACGGCATGCTTAATTTCTCTGGCGACTGTGGGTCCGATGCATCCTTTCCAGAAAGCGGACTGAACTTAGATGTCCAGTGTGCTCACTGGGCTCAGCCATACCGGGACCTCTGCTTATTTAGTATGTTCCAAAATTTCAGATGCTCAGAAGCAAAACCAGCACGTAGTTTAGACCACACTGTCATTACCAAAGCTTTAACACAAATGAAAAGTAGGCGTCTCTCTAATCACTCTGGAACCAGCAGGGATCTGTCCATAAAGCTGTGTGCCCAGCTGTTAGTCAGCAGCTGGATTTACAAGTAGTGGTTTTAAGAATGGCAGGATTGGGCCTGTGATGCACTTTAATTCACAGTCTTCCCTGGCCCTTAGCCAAGGCATCTTTAGAAAATAAAATCTATCACCAGGACCCCATGCAGAATGGATGAGGAAATCTGGCATAAGGTCTTTTCCGCCAGACAGGGTTCCTGTACCAAGCCAGTTAAAAAACAACCTTTACCCTCTACTCCCATAAAGCTCTGTAGGATCCCAGAGTTTTATGGGAACTCTTTTTCTCTAGCCTGAGCTATCAACTTTGGTTTAGGACAGATCTGACCTAAAGTCTTACAGGGCAGAGAGAGAATGTTAGCTGAAGATCCTTCCTAGTGGGTGCACTTAAGAACACTGATGACAAGGACTGGGAGACTCCAAGTTGAGTGTACACTAGTCAGGCAGAACTGAATAACAGGCTCTTGTTAGGCTTCTTGGAGATAGCCTGGGGGGTCCCACCACAGGCCTCCAATTCTTTCTAATGAACCCACTTCAGTCCTTGGTGGTGAGATTGCCCAAGGCAGTGAAATGATCACACAGTTGTAGTCAATATCAGATGTTCTATGTAGGACCTGTGGGAGCTGTGCCACCCAGAAATCAGTGAACTCCAAAGCTCTCCCACAGCAGGATGGAAAGGCAGCAGAGCAGGTTTTCCTTCAGGAAGAGTGGAGTTTCCAGAGACATTTCTGAAAGACAAAACCATCAATGTCTCACGGAGCCCCTGTATCTACCCTGTACTGTTTTTTGATGTTGTTTGTTTTGGTTTTTTTGTCTTCGTTGTTCTGTGATTAGTGTGTCCCATCTAGCGACCAGAACCATGCACTTCTAAAATCATCCCTGTAATTTTGTCTGGGAGGGTTGTCAAAAGAGGGACAAAGGCGTTTTCGTGGACAAAACACCACATACAATTTAGCTAGAAAGGGACAGCATGTCCAGGAATCAGTCAAGGATAAAGGATTTCAACATGGATTTATATAACCTTCCACTCCTTTTATGCTAACCAGTCTAGAAAAAAATCATTCGCGTCTTGAGCATAGCTGAAAAATCATCAGATGAAATAAATGAAAAAATGGCTTTTTTAAAACGCAGTGCAGTAAGTGCCTCTCTTTGAATACTGGTTTTCACAGGACCCACTGGGAGAAAGTAAAACCCATCCTTAGGAAGATGTATTCGGCTTCTGATACTCAACAGTTTCTACTTGAATTCTCACCTCAGTGGCAACAGGCCAGGGAGTTTATTTTACATTCCCTTTTCAACTTTCCCTGATTGGTTGGGAGGATCATTCTAACATTTGCATCATTTCGTAAATTAAAGGATCTCTAATTTGTAATCTTTTTAACGATTTTCATCAGTTCTAGTCAATATACCTAGTAAGCGGTTTGCATAACGAAGCAGGTTTGGTCAAGGTGTGGTCCTATCCATTATTGATCTGTCATCATCTCCTCTAGTCTGTACTGAAAGGTTGGCTGAGTGAAATCTCTTCCTGGGAGACAAGTTCCTCCTTTGGCTGGCATGAGGTTTCAGCTTTTTTCATCTTGCATGAGATTCCTGAGGGGAGTTCTGGTTCCTTGGGGAATCATTGTTTCAATAGACCAATAGCCAAAGTAAAGGGCACAAGTGTTTCTCCTTAACATACCTCTTTACCGGGGTTGGGGATTTAGCTCAGCGGTAGAGCGCTTGCCTAGTGAGCGCAAGGCCCTGGGTTCGGTCTCCAGCTCCGAAAAAAAGAAAAAAAATACCTCTTTACCACCTTCTACGATGACCCCATTCCCTTCTTTCTTTCCTGGCTTATCTAACCTTTGACCCTGAACACTGTTGCTTTTCCCAATCTCATTTGGATGAAACACCAGTAATAACTTTGACATCTTTGGCTCACTCAAAGATGGTCTGCCGGGCTTTTTACCTCCTATCTGGAGGAAAGGACAAAGCCACCAAGGAGACTGGATTCCACTCATTCACTTCAGCTAGATTCACCTGAGCTCTAACAACTCAGTTCTTTGGAAGTTGGAATCATCTTCAAATTCTATATGTAAATACTGTTATTCTAAATCTAAATATGGATTAGCCTATGGACACTCATTTAGGTTTCTCCAAAGACCATATTCAAGTGTGGTGACAGCTTCATGACTTTTTATAGTAACAGAAGAAAGAAAGTCATAAATCAAAATATCTTAAGAATGCATTGGTGGGTCACATCAAAGTAGGGAGATCCTTGTTACAGGTATCAAATGCTATATGGTGACATTCTTGGCCTTTGGGTTAATGGAAGCTGGGGCACTGTTTGTAAATTGTGAAAGGATTTGTCTAGTGGTACAGAAATTTCTGGGCATCTCTGATTGCAACAGCACCTTTCTCTGCTCTTGGTGAACCTGGCTAGGAGGCTTAGGGTCATGGAAAATGTAATGGCCAAGAAAGCTGCTCCAACCATGGCCTTCAGGTTCTTGTCTTATGAATTCAAAGATGAAACTCATGGACTACAGAGGGTGAGTTTTAAAGAGAAGTTGATTGTAGATTCACAGGTGGGAGCTTAAGAAGGAGAGGTAGAGAGCAGAGTTGTTCTGTCATAGAAGGGGAGGTCCCAGGAAACAGGACCATCCAGCTCCTTCTCTGGGCTTTATAATGACTTATGGTAGAAACTGGGCTGAGGTATGGGGAAGGAGATGAGTTGCTCAGTCCAGTTGGCCCAACTACTAGGTCTACTGGTATTTCCTCTCAGTTTCAGTCACATCCTCACACTGTAGCGACCAGATGGAGGTGTTCGTTTAGAAAGCAGGGTAAGAAGAAACTAGGAAACAGAACTCTATTCTGGAATTCCTGACCTCTGTTAAGGTCGTTTTTGGACTTGCTGCATTAGAGTTCCTCCCCTACCTGACCAGTTCCTGTTTTTATCACTAATAGTCACAAAGATGTTTGTTAAGTCAAACACAGAGGTGAGCAATGGCTGACTATTAGGAAGGCTAAAAATAGCCCAAGATAATTTAATGCTGAACATATAAAATCCCAACTGCCTAATATCACAGAAGTTCTAACCAGCCAATCAGCCTTGAAGAATCTTCACACAGGTGCCTTCGTTTCTGGAAAAGTCAGTATATAACTTTTATCCTTCCTTTCCTAGTAGTTCTCAGAGCCAAGATACTTTTAGCCAGATCCCTTCTGACACCTTATGTTAGAGGCCCCTAGACTACTTCTTAGCTTAGTGGTTTACTAGTGTTACCAAACCTGAGATCACAGTTCATCCTTGAGAAGCCAATTAAAATAGGCAAATTTATATTTAAACAGAGTTTTATTCAGTGTAGCCCCATTAGGGTAGAGAAACAAAGTGACCCAGTTCTCTCCTCAAAGTCCACCTTGGAAGTCCTGAAACGAAAGAAAGAACTAAGCTGTGCTGGTCCAGATGTGGTCCTTTCTACCAGTGACATTGTCTCTATGAGGTTGTAAACCTCTCTGTCCTAGAAAAAGAGATTTCCACTCTGGCTGGCCTGGGCTTTTCTTCTCCCAGCTTGAGATTCGTGGGGAAATTTCTGGGGTCCTTTGTTTTAATGATCAAACCTATCTCTTTAGAATCCGTTCTTTTCAGTCAGACTAATTACACTTGGACTCAGCTCAGCATGTAATCTTATAGTATCCTGAAAGGACCTAAAAAAAAATGAGTGAATTTCCAGTCTTCTCACTGCAATGTCAGGGTTAAATTCCCCACTCACATCACTGAAGCAGACATCTAGAAGCTGCTTTTGCTAAGAAACATTGACTCCTCACTTTTGATCACAAGGCTGAGAGCACAGGGATAAGTCATTGTTCTAAATCTAGATCACCTTGATTTCTGTAAAAGCAAAACCTTATCCGTGAGGCTGAAGCTGTACCCTAAAGCAGCTTGGGAGGAAACCATTTCCCAAGGACAACTTTGTCCCTTTGAGCAATAGGGACTTCTTTTGGCCACCCTACAAATCCAGAGCTGACATGACCTCAGGGTGGTACTATGTCTCAATTGAGACTGCTTAATAATGCATACCTTGTCCTTTGCCCCACTTCTTCTTCTACTTAGACCTGAAGCTCATGCCAGTTCCTCATGATGATTTGGGGTAACGGAACCACTTTTTCCACTCCTCATCTATGATTTATTCAAATGAGGAAATCTCTTCTATTTCCTATTCACACTACCTCTCTCTTTAATTACCGTATTGAGATGGGTGCCCATGCCTAGCCTTCTGGGCTGCCAGATCCTAAGCTTTTGCTCTAAAACTCCAGTTATAGCACCTCTCAGATATTGTCTGTGGATCATTCTACCCATCTTAGTCTTTTTGAAAAAACATTTTATTTTGTGTGTATGAGCGTTTTGCTTGCAAGTGTGCGTGCACAGCGTGTGAGTGCCTATTATCCCAACACTACTAAAAAGAAAACAGAGTTGGACACCCAGCTCCTTGGGTTATTTTTTTTCTTTTTTTTTTTTTTCGGAGCTGGGGACCGAACCCAGGGCCTTGCGCTCGCTAGGCAAGTGCTCTTCCGCTGAGCTAAATCCCCAACCCGCTCTTTGGGTTATTAAATTGGTAAATTCTAAGTGTTTCTTGGTTAAAAATTAGTTAAAGACATTTCCTAGAAATCTTCCCAAAGGCTCACTTGTTCATTTGCTTTTGTTTGGTTCGATGCTGGTTGTAATTTCCTTAAAACAGTTTTGCTGGGTTGGCCAGGTTGAGCTTAGGAGGCTGACTAAGCCTCTTGAGTGCTGGGATTATAGTGTTAGAAATAGCAGGCCTTCCCAGTGAGACATCATCCCACCCACTTAGACTTGAAGGGAAGCGCTTTACTTAAGTTCCTGGTTGACTAATGCACACATAAGCGTTGAGCCTAGTAGAAGATTTCATTAGCTTATGTGAAGTATACACAGTAGCTTATGCATGTTACATGCTCTGCCATCCTTAAATCTTGTCCAGGTCTCAGAACAATTTGCAGACAGGAGACTGCAAGTCTGGCTGCTTAGGCAGATAGATTTACACAGCAAAGAGTTTGCTGGAATTATTTCTTAGGTATACTGGTGTCATTCTTCTCAAATTCTTGTTACCCAGGGCCATCTTTCCTACCTGGCAGAATTATGTTTTTTCCTGAAAATAAGGCCAAGGGACTTAATGGCAAACCAGGACTTAGAGATGAATGTGACCCTGGGCTGCCCTCTCTTTGAGCTTAGAGGTAATGGAGTCATGGACTAGTGGCTTGTGAATCCTGGTGAATAAACACATTCACCCTAGCAACCTAGATTTTGCTTATCTCTAACAGACCTGGTTAGCATGTTACTACGTAGTGTTTCTTCTACACCAATAGGAATGCACCATTACACTCAGCTTCCTCTTATTTTTAATTATTGTTCAATATTGTCCAAGGGACTCCCAAAACATAATGGCTGTTTCTTTTGTCCTTGGTTGACCCTAGATGGACCGTAAGCCCCTATTGCTGAGAAGACCATCTTACCTGAAAACCTTTTTCCTGAGGACCAGAATGCACTATGCAGGCTCTCTAAGGAGGGAAACAACCAATATCTCTACACAGCTATGATGCTGATGGACCACAACGATGACCCGCGAGACACAATAACCCTAAAGGTGCAGTAGTGGCACACACACCTTGTGGTAACCAATGACTCTCTAATTGGGGTTAAAATTTTCTCAACAGAAGAAAACCATGCCTGCTACAGGAAACCTAGCCAACAGCCTAGGTCTAGTGGGAGTTCATGGATCTTGGAAAAGAGTCTGCAACTGCTGTTCAACTAAAACAGCACAATATCTCACAGCATTCTAAATGTTTGTCTTTACACCCACAGATAAGTGTAGTTCTTACACCTGTCAAGGAAACGTCAACTTATCGAGTTGTGGAGCTTAATCTCAACCGACACATCTACAGCACAACTTCTGAACCCAAGACATAGGGATCCGTGCAGGGGCAGCGGGAGGGGGAGGCAATAAAAATGTAAAAACTAGTGGAACAGGGAGTTCTCTGTGAGATTATGAGTTCTAGAAATGTCAGATTCTATACCCATAAATTATCAGCAACATGGCTCTCTAAACACAGCCAGAACAAGAATAACATCAATAGATGTGGAAGGCAGAAAACTTGGTGTGGAGGGAACTAAGAAAGAAATACAGGCAACTAAGGAATGCTGAGAGTAAGAGAAATAGTCTTCCCTGGGGAGGAGCACAGCTAGTTACCCAATACCAAGTTGTCAGCCCTGAAAACCTACATCTAAGTAGTGTTATTTGGACTGAGCAAATTGTATTTGTGTATTTAAGAGTGTGTGTGTGTAAATGGGATCTCATAAAACTGCAAAGCTTCTGTAAGGCAAAGGACACTGTGGTTAGGACAAAACAGCAACCAACAGATTGGGAAAAGATCTTTACCAATCCTACAACAGATAGAGGCCTTATATCCAAAATATATGAAGAACTCAAGAAATTAGACCGCAGGGAAACAAATGACCCTATTAAAAATGGGGTTCAGAGCTAAACAAAGAATTCACAGCTGAGGAATGCCGAATGGCTGAGAAACACCTAAAGAAATGTTCAACATCTTTAGTCATAAGAGAAATGCAAATCAAAACAACCCTGAGATTTCACCTCACACCAGTGAGAATGGCTAAGATCAAAAACTCAGGGGACAACAGATGCTGGCGAGGATGTGGAGAAAGAGGAACACTCCTCCACTGTTGGTGGGATTGCAAACTGGTACAACCATTCTGGAAATCAGTCTGGAGGTTCCTCAGAAAATTGGATATTGAACTGCCTGAGGATCCAGCTATACCTCTCTTGGGCATATACCCAAAAGATGCCCCAACATATAAAAAAGACACGTGCTCCACTATGTTCATTGCAGCCTTATTTATAATAGCCAGAAGCTGGAAAGAACCCAGATGCCCTTCAACAGAGGAATGGATACAGAAAATGTGGTACATCTACACAATGGAATATTACTCAGCTATCAAAAACAACGACTTTATGAAATTCGTAGGCAAATGGTTGGAACCGGAAAACATCATCCTGAGTGAGCTAACCCAATCACAGAAAGACATACATGGTATGCACTCATTGATAAGTGGCTATTAGCCCAAATGCTTGAATTGCCCTAGATGCACAGAACACATGAAACTCAAGACGGATGATCAAAATGTGAATGCTTCACTCCTTCTTTAAAAGGGGAACAAGAATACCCTTGGCAGGGAAGAGAGAGGCAAAGATTAAAACAGAGACTGAAGGAACACCCATTCAGAGTCTGCCCCACATGTGGCCCATACATATATAGCCACCCAATTAGACAAGATGGATGAAGCAAAGAAGTGCAGACCGACAGGAGCCGGATGTAGATCGCTCCTGAGAGACACAGCCAGAATACAGCAAATACAGAGGCGAATGCCAGCAGCAAACCACTGAACTGAGAATAGGACCCCCGTTGAAGGAATCAGAGAAAGGACTGGAAGAGCTTGAAGGGGCTCGAGACCCCATATGAACAACAATGCCAAGCAACCAGAGCTTCCAGGGACTAAGCCACTACCCAAAGACTATACATGGACTGACCCTGGACTCTGACCTCATAGGTAGCATTGAATATCCTAGTAAGAGCACCAGTGGAAGGGGAAGCCCTGGGTCCTGCTAAGACTGAACCCCCAGTGAACTAGACTGGTGGGGGGAGGGCGGCAATGGGGGGAGGGTTGGGAGGGGAACACGCATAAGGAAGGGGAGAGGGGAGGGGGATGTTTGCCCGGATACCGGGAAAGGGAATAACACTCGAAATGTATATAAGAAATACTCAAGTTAATAAAAAAAAAAGAGTGTGTGTGTGTGTGTGTGTGTGTGTGTGTGTGTGTGTGCGTGCGCGCGTGTGTTGGGTACATGGGATAGTGTGGAAAGAGGAAAGGAGAAACAATAACAATTTTAATCTCAAACATTTTAAAAGATTGTATAAAAAGTAAATATTTTAAGTAAATTAAATAAATAAGCATGACCTTTAGAAAACTATCATCTCTGCCATGTGTTATATCATAGTTCACCGCCCGGTCTTTTAGGTTCCAGTGTGAATGGCCTACTCTCCTCGACTCCTTTACTCCCTGAGACATTGTTTTATGCTCCCATGGGAATCTTCACGCTTCCTGTTTTAGTCCTCTCTGCTCACTGTGGACAGAGGTTGTGTACCTAGTTCTCCAACCTAAAAGGGTCTATCATGTCTTATCAACCATGTGCTTTGCAGGGTACTCTGGTGGCCCAGCTGATTCGCCCTGAATCATACTCACCTAAGAGGGATCCCTCAAGCTCACTGATGAACTGTTAGAGGACGTTGGAGTCTAGTGAGTTCTGAGATGTCACTTGGGAAGCAAACCTTCTCTTTTCTCTTCTATTTCTTAGCCTGGAAGCTACTTGCAAAGTTGTTAAGGCATGAGTAATCTCAGCAGTAACTTCTGCTCATGAGTGTTTCCCACATCTCTATTGCCTTACATTGCTTCTGTAGTCTTGCCTTCTTACAGAAGCTAGGGATGCTAGTGTCGATACTAAGCTTTAACTAATGGAGTTCCTTGCTTTACTCTAGGTGATGCTAAAAGTATTTTTGGTTTATTAAAGATCCCAATTAGCTATAATGGGATGTTAGATTTGAAATAGACACCAGCAACCAAGTCCAGAAGTGTTCTACCCACACCCCTCCCCTGACACTTTGACCTTCACTGCCTTTTCTTTCTGTCCATCTTCTTGATGGGAGGTGCTCGGCTTTGGGTTCAGCACATTCCAGGACATGACTGTACCCAGCTTTTGTAGAACTCTTCTTCCATTAAGCTGTAAATCACCACCCAGGTCACTACCCAGAGTCTTGGCACTGCCAACTTAGCTCTCATGCAATTCTTCACTGGGGTGTGTGACACCACCAGTTGATTTTACCTTAACATGGGTCATTTATGAAGGATCCTGGGGATTTTGTCAAGGAAGCTATAGTGCTTGGAGAAAACAGTGTGACACATTCAGTTCAACCTAATTGTGACCTACAACAGTATCACACGATCGCATTTATACGAAACTCTAGAAAAGTCAACTATGACGATGTTTCTGAAGAAGACTAGTGTTGGCCAGGAACTAGGAAGAGTTTGGAATCAGAGAACAGGAAATATTGGAGGTTGTGGGGTGATTCTAAGATAAATGTGATGCTGAGCCTACTACTACACCTTTTAAGAGAATTCAGTGACTTCTACACTTAACACTGGTAAAATTATATTGCATGTGGATTATAGTTCAATAAAAAATATGAACTTACCTCTAAAACAATGACTCTGAAAGACAGGAGCAGCTCCTCACTTCCACATAGAGATAATTTTCCTGTTTTACAGTGGAGCTGTAGATCTAAGACAAGTTCTGACCCGCTTTGCTTTTTTTAATGTAAATTTTATTTGAGGTGTAACATACTTAAAGACTGCATAACCAGTCAGTGAGTTGTCCCAGAGTGAACATATCAATGCAACTATTGCTGCACCAAAGATGAGTTTCCAGAATCTCCGAAATCTCTGCACGTCCCCTCCACTCATTAGTTCTTTTCCCCAGGAGGGTCTGCTATAATTTGCATGAGAAATGCTACCCATAGGCTCATGTGTTCGAACACTTAATAACTAGTTGATAACACTGTTTTGGGAGATCGTGGAGCCTTTAGGAGATGGAAGCCCATCTAGAAGAAGCAGGTCATTTGGAGAGAGCCTAGCATGTTATATCCCAGTTCCCGGTGTTCCAAGGAGTCCCAATCATGTACCTCACTGCTATGAACTCCATCAGGCTTTCCCCATCACAATAGATGGTATCATCTCAAGTTGGAGCCCAAACAGATCTTTCCTATCTTAAGTTGCATCTTTGAGATATTTTGTCATAGCAGAAAGGAAAATGACCCCCCTGCCACATACACACACACTCAATGCATGATTGTGACTTGACACTGTACTCCATCTTGTTCGTTCTTGAATGTCATATGAACAGGATCCTGAAACACGCTTTTTGAATTTTCTATTTATTTATCTATTTTGTATGTATGAATGTATGTGTGCATACATTCATGTGTGTGTGTGTGTGTGTGTGTGTGTGTGTGTGTGTGTGTGTTATGCTATGGTGCATATGTGGACAGAAGACAACTTGTAGGAGTTAATTCTCTCTTTTCATTAGGTGGGTCCCAAGGATCAAACTCAGATGGTCTGGACTGACTAAAAGCAAGTGCACTTACCACTGAACCATCTTGTCAGCCCAGCGGTCTCCTTTGTTTGTGCTTTGTGTTGTATTGATATTAATTTATGACACTGTGCAAGTTTCCTGTTACATGGTTAAACATTTTTATCTATCCTGAAATCTCCGGAAGTGTGTGCTATTTGCCACGTTTAGCTGCTCTAGAGAACATCACCGTTGACATCCTAGTACAGTGGTTCTCAACCTTCCTACTGCTGCAACCTTTAAGACAGTTTCTCATATCGCGGTGACCACAACAATAAAATCATTTTGTTACCATTATGAATGGTAAGGTAAATATGTATATTTTCCTAAGGTCTTAGGATACCCCTGTGAAAAGGTAGTTCGATGCCCCCCCCCCAAAAGGATTCTCTATCCACAGGCTGAGAAACACTATCCTCGTATCTGTCTTTCGGTGACAAAAACAAAAAAGAAAACAGTAGCAGGTTCCACAGGGCCATGGTCAGACCTTGAGTGGAAGCTCAGAAGAGGGACAAGCATCATGCCCACAACAGCATAACAGGACCTTCAGGAGAGAGGACTCCCTTTAAAACCTGGAGAGGAGCTTTATTAAGACAGACAGCTTAAGGTAAAAGAGGATAGTACTATGGACGATACAGCAGGGACTGAATGGGAGAGAGAAGGGCAGGAAGAGGTGCCCGTGTGTGAGCAAGAGAGATTTCAGAGAAATCCCTTACATCCACAACTTTTCCCCAGGGTGGAGGGACCCTGTCCTTCCCATAACTCCAAAGCTTTCAAGGTGTTGACTGGGCTAAGCAGAGAGGCAGAAGCACATTTGTTTGAATATCACTGCTATATCTTGCAGGAGACTAGACCTGCAAATGTGACCTGGCCTGACTTCTCCAGGCTGTGGATCTTTTAGATCAACTAGCCTCTTAACAGGGTGGACACTTTTGATAGAGGACATGGGAATTGTGGTGGGCACACCACTGAGCATGAATGCTAGGCTACATGTGTGCATGCTCAATGTATTAGATGCTACCAAACATTTCTTCTAAATACTAGCCCCATTTTATGCCCATAAACAGTGGATTGACGTTTGTCGCCCCATAGCTTTGTTAATAATTGTTGTCCTGTTTTAGCCACACTACTTGGTGGGTATGGAATTACGCTGTGTTCTGGGTGTTCATTTCCTGCTGACTAATGAAGTTGAGTACCTTAATACGTACACATTTTACTTGGATACCCTTGTTTATGAAGGCGTTGTCCACTTTCCTTCCCCATCATTCTCTGAGATGACAGCTTCAAATGAATAACTTTCTTTAAAATGGTGTGTGTGTGTGTGTGTGTGTGTGTGTGTGTGTGTGTGGTATATATGCACGTGGAGGTGAAGATGCGTGTGCATTCACAATAAGGCGAGGGGAAAACATCAGGTATCAAGCTCTATTACTCCTATTTTATTCTCTAGGTGGAGTCTCTCATTGAACCTGAAGGTAGGCTGGTTGCCAGTAAGGCTCAGTGGCCTTTCTATCTCCACCCAAAATACTGCTTGGGCTATAGGTTATAGGTGTGCACATAAGGCCGATCTCAGCTTTTTATTTATTATTGTTACTATTATTGTCATTGTACTTTTATTTCTGTCTCTGTCTCTCTCTTTATGTGTGTGTGTGCATGCGTGCTCGTGCACCTATGTATATAGATTTGTGCATACCATGGTGCACATGTGGAAGTCAGAGGACAACTTCTGATAATTTTTTCTCTTTCTGCTATGTGGGTCCTGAGGATTGAACTGAGGCTTAGTAGTCAACCAAAGCCTTTTATCTTGGTCATATATACTGGGATCTGAACTCAGACCCACATGCTTGAGCAGAAAATGGCCACTGAGCCAGCCCAATAGTGGTGATTAAAAATTTTCTTATTTAGGCACAAACATAGAACTTATTCTTCCTTCCTTCTTTCCTTCTTTTTCTATGTTTATTTTTTTAAAAAAAGGTTTACATCATTATTTATGCAATGTGTATGTGTTTATATAGTGTGAGAATTTGCATATGTGTACTCTGGTGCTTGTGGAGGTCAAAAGAGAGTTTCAGATCCCCTTGAACTTGAGTTACAGATAGGTGGTTGCAAACTGCCAGACATGGGTATTGGGTACTGGGAACTGAACATGGGTACTCTGGAAGGGCAGTACATGTTTTTAACCACCAAGCCATCTCTCCAGCCCCAGCCCGTCTCTTTCTTTCTTTCTTTCTTTCTTTCTTTCTTTCTTTCTTTCTTTCTTTCTTTCTCTCTCTCTCTCTCTCTCTCTCTCTCTCTCTCTCTCTCTCTCTCTCTCTCTCTTTCTTTCCATGAACATATATAGGAAACCTAAGAAATAAAAATGTTAATCTGAGAAGGAACTTTGGAGAACTATACATACCGTAATTATAAATTCCATTTAGAGTATTATGAGGCACACACTGTGTCTTGAGTCTTATATTTTAAGTTCTACAAGGACAAAAATTCAGAAAGAAGAAGCCATGTGAGAGGTGAAGTCAAAAGTAACAAGCAGGGAGAGGAAAACAGAAGCCCAGAAAGACAATATCACAACGTGACACCAGATTCTTTTTATTGAAGGATCCACATTACCACCAGACATTAGGAACACACTCTAATGTAACTACATGTTTTTCCAAGCCAACAAAATCCAGTCTTAATAGAGTCGATGAGAAATTCTTTGCCATCAAAATATTTTCTTCCTTTAGTGTCTAAGGTATGGCCTGTCCTGGTCTTTCCAGACAGAACCGATCTCTCTTATTTGGTCTGTTTGGCCTTGGTTTGTAGCTTTTATCCAATTTGTTCTTGACTGATTGTATATGTGCCAGTCTCAAAGTAATTGTAAGTTCTTGATCTTGTTTTTGTTGGTGGATAGTAGAAAGATGGCTTATACAAATTCATTGTTCATAAAAATCCAAATGGAGTTGTCTCTAAGGGCAAATGATGTCAGGAACTATACGTTCCACAAAGCAACAGATGAGTATATTCATCCAACATGGTAGGGATCTTTCTTTTGGAGTAGCTGTTCCTGCACTTTTGGGCCTGGGGGTGGTGGCAGTCTGGGTCTAAGAAGACTTGTAAATAAAGAGGTCCGAGAATGGACTGTCCTCTGCAGGATGTCCAAAGGTATGAATGATGCTCTGTTGGGGCGGAGTTGTTATTAACCTTTGTCCTATTTCTGTATCACCTTGTGCTGTCACGTTGATTCAAAGGCCGCCTTGGGAAATAGAATTGTAAATCACAAGATCTTTGGAACCCTTAAAGCAAGTTGGGATGATGAATGAAAGTTAATCAGCAAGTGAATCAGTAAGTTTGATGTGCTATGGGGAGGGTGAGGTCCTTTCCTGCCTCATGCCCAAGGGCCCTGGATGGGAGCCACAACAACCTAACTGCATAGCTGCATAACACAACAACCTAACTACCTAGCTGCATAACACAACAACCTAACTACCTAGCTGCATAACACAGCAACGTAGTGGCAAGCATGTGGGCATCATCTTCACTCAGCTTCCCATGTACCACAACTTGCCTTGTTTTCACTTCCAGTGGACAAGTGAGTTCACAGTGGCAAGACACAAGGTGTGGGGTAAATTTATCACCCTCCAGACTGGGCTCAAGAAGAAGTTCAGCTTCTCTAGGGCTGTCAAGCACCAAGATCCAAATGTCGTATAAGTCGTGCCCAGTAAGAGAGCAGACCTGATGTAAAAGGAATTTCTTCTGGGTTCAGGATGTGGGTAAAAGAAAATGCTTTCTGAAACCTGCTTAGGAGGCTTGAAGTAGAGCTTAGGTACATCCTTCCTGACTCCCACATCCTACAGGGGGCAGAGGTAGCCAGCGAAAGGAGAAGGGTTTGTGGACTCAAGTTTTTAATTTACTTTCAGCTAATTTAAATTGTATAGACAAATTAATGGATAGGAAATACGAAACCAGAGAATCCAAACAAGTGACTAGAAGCAAAGTTTGATGTGGAATGCAGCTCGTGAGCTGAGTAAACTGAAAGGGGAAAAAGCATAAGGAAACCAAGTTGGTGATCACCATGGCAAGTCAGATAGTGCTTGCGGTCTAAGCACAGGTGTCTCACTCATGCTGGGTCCCAAGAGTATGGAATCAACTCTACACTGTTGTGTAGCACCAGCCACTTTGTAACGACAAGCTTATCAAACTACCCAGTGAAGATCAAAATGGAGGTCACCGCTCTACAGGGCCTGTCGCGGAAGATTGTCAAGGGACCTTTGTGATACAATCTACGATATAACACAGAACGCTGGGAGAGCACTTGCAAGGGCTTGTATTCCATAAACATTCCCCATCCCTTCATGGCAGTTATCCAGCTACGTCAGAGGAGACACAGTCATCATCTGAGTTAGGAATAATAGGCAGATGCCATTGTCTAAGAGTGTGCATGCTAGCCTGGCTTGGGTTCAGGTGTAGCCCTTTTACAAAAAGAAATCACTGTTGTTGTAAAAATATAAAAAAATAAAAAAAGTAGCTTGTCTTTTATTCCCCCTGCTAGTTCCGGCACCGCAGTGCCCCAGATATCTTGGGGGAATCACATCCCAACTCCGCGGCAGCCCAGTGTCTTCTGTTGCCGCACACTTTCCTATACTCAACCGTCACATAAAAAAAAAAAGAACGCACAACACAATAATCTTTGACCCAATTGATAAGATATAATTGCCCACCTAAACATACAAAGCCCAGTACCATCCATCCCTTAAGAACATTAATAACAACCTGTAAATACACAGAGCAGAATCTTAACATCACCTGCCATGGCTTCTCTCTCTCTTCCTCCTGCCTCTTCCTCCTCTCTCTTCTTTTCTGTTCCAGTCTCCTCCTCTTCCTTCAAACTTCTCTCTCACCCTGTATTTTACAAATTCAATGGGGAAAAGGTTCTGGTGAAGTCAGCTGAGTCCTGAGTACCTGACTAGGCAGCTGTCCTTGGGGTAGTGGAATTAGCATCAAAATACAGATAACTCCAGGGAAAGCCACAACAAATCACTTTGCTGAGTTTCTTTTGCATTGCCCACGCATTCCTTTGTTCATCCTTGAGGTTATTATTTTCCCATAAAAGAAATAAAAAACCATGAGGAAGAAACATGCGAGGTTATGACTGTAGAAATAAACTATTGATTTTTTTTTAAAAGATGCTTCAGAGTAAGACAGGATTTTGTAGGTTGCATCCATTTGGTCCAAATATTAAGGATTGTTTAAAAAAATACAAAAAGTTTTACATGTATAGAACCCTATAATCTCAAATAAGGGCATTTTAACTTCTTTCTTGCCTGTTTGTGCTCTTTCCCCCAACACACACACACACACACACACACACACACACACACACACACACATACACACACATACACACATACACATACATACACACTCACACACACATACATACACACACATACACACACATACACACTCACATATATACATACACACATACACATACACACACATACACACACACATGTACACGCACACACACATAGATAGGTATACATATATTTTGCATTATTCCTCTAGCTATTATTTCAAGCACTGTACTGAATAGTAGTCTCTTGTTCTCTTGTTCCTGATATTAGTATAAATGCATCTAATTCACCCCCCACCCATTAAAATCGATACTGGATCCAGGCATAGTGGCACAAGCCTTTAATCTCAGTACTCGGGAGGCAGAGGCAGACAGATCTCTGTGAGTTTGAGACCAGCAAAGTCTACATAGGGAGTTCCAGGACAACCAGAGCTATATAGTGAGACCTTGTCTGGAGACCTTGTCTGGAAAAAAAAATCTCTCCAGTCCTTATCTCCTTGCGGCTTTTATCATGACGGGAAGTTAGACTTTTCCCAAAGCTTTCCCTGTATTTATTGAAATGACATTATAATTTTTCTTATGATTTATTTATTGATGAATATGAGTTGAGCCAGCTCTGCATCTTGATTATGGTAAATGACCTTTTGTGTGTGTTCTTGAATTGTTTGCAAGTATTTACTGAGGATTTGCATATGTATCCATTATTATTGTAATTTTCTTTCTTGTGTTTTTATCTCTACTCAACATCAGAGCAATAAAGGCTTGGTAAAATGAGATTGGTGGTGTTCGGTTTTTTTCTTCTTTTGTAATGATGTGAGATCATTTTGTTATCTTTTGAAGGTCTGGTGAAATCCTAAAGTGAACTATCTGGGTGTGTGTGTGTGTGTGTGTGTGTGTGTGTGTGTGTGTGTGTGTGTGTCTTTAATGATTTTAATCTCATTGCTTATTACAATACTTTAAAGATTGTTTAAATTGTGCCTTTTTAATTTTAACTTTAATAGGTCATATGCATTCATTTCTTTAAAATTTTCTAATTTAATAGAATATGTTTTCAGAATATGTCCTTATGATATTAAAATTTGCATTTTCAATTTTATTAAATTGCGTCTTTTTTTCATTTCTAATTTTATGAAATTGGGTCTTCCTTTTCTTCTCATTAGTTTGGCCAAGGCTCAATCTTAAATAACATTTCTTTTTTTATTGGATATTTTCTCTACTTACATTTCAAACGTTATCCCCTTTCCTGATTCCCCTCTGGAATCCCCCTATCCCTTCTCCCTCCCCCTGCCTCTATGAGAGTGCTCCCAAATCTATCTCCCACTCCCTCCCATCTCCCTGCCCTGGCTTTCCCTTAACACAGGGGCATTGAGCCTTCACAGGGCCAAGGGCCTCTCCTCTCACTGATGTCATATAAGGCCATCCTCTGCTACATATGTGGCTAGAGCCATGGCCCCCTCTATGTGTACTCTGTGGTTGGTGGTTTAGTCTCTGGGAGCTCTGGGGGTTTCTGGTTGGTTGATATTGTTGTTCTTCCTACGGGGTTGAAAACCTCTTCGGCTCCTTCAGTCCTTTCTAACTCCTCCACTGGGGGCCCCATTTTCAGTCCAGTGGTTGGTTGAGAGCATCTGACTCTGTTTCTCAGGCTCTGGCGGGGCATCTCAGGAGACAGCTATACCAGGCTCCTGTCAGCATGTACAATATTGTCTGGGTTTGGTGGCTGTATGAATATGGGATGGATCTGGGATGGATCCCCAGGTGAGGCTGTCTCTGGATGACCTTTCCCTCAGTCTCTGCTCCACACTTTGTCCCTGTATTTCCTTCCTGTGAGTATTTTGTTCCCCCTTCTAAAAAGGACTGAAGCATCACTCTTTGGTCTTCCAACTTCTTGAGCTTCATGTGGTCTGTGGACTGTATCTTGGGTATTCCGAGCTTTGGGGCTAATATCCATTTATTAGTGAGTGCATACCATGTGTGTTACCTCACTCAGAATGATATCTTCTTTCATGAAATCATTGTTTTTAATAGCTTAATAGTACTCCATTGTGTAAATGTACCACATTTTCTGTATTCATTCCTCTGTTGAAGGACATTTGGATTATTTCCAGCTTCTGGCTGTTATAAATAAGGCTGCTCTGAACATAGTGAAGCATGTGTCCTTGTTATATGTTGGGGCATCTTTTGGGTATATGCCCAGAAGTGATATAGCTGGGTCCTCAGGTAGTGCAATGTCCAATTTTCTGAGGAACCACCAGACTGATTTCCAGAGTGGTTGTACCAGCTTACAATCCCACCAACAATGGAGGAGTGTTCCTCTTTCTCCACATCCTCGCCAGCATCTGCTGTCACCTGAGTTTTTTATCTTAGCCATTCTGACTGGTGTGAGGTGGAATCTCAGGGTTGTTTTGTTTTGCATTTCCCTGGTGACTAAGGATGTTGAACATTTCTTTAGGTGCTTCTCAGCCATTCGATATTCTTCAGTTGAGAATTCTTTGTTTAACTCTGTCCCACATTTTTTAATGGGTTATTTGATTCTCTGGAGGCTAACTTCTTGAGTTCTTTGAATATATTGGCTATTAGCCCTCTATCAGATGTAGGATTGGTAAAGATCTTTTCCCAGTCTGTTGGTTGCCATTTTGTCCTATTGACAATGTCCTTGGCTTTACAGAAGCTTTGCAGTTTTATGAGGTTCTATTTGTTGATTCTTGATCTTAGAGCATAAGCCATTGGTGTTTTTGTTTCAGGAAAATTTCCCCTGTGCCCATGTGTTTGAAGCTCTTTCCCACTTTCTCTTCTATTAGTTTCAATGTATCTGGTTGTATATGGGGGTCCTTGCTCCACTTGGTCTTGAGCTTTGTACAAGGAGATAATTATAGATCGATTTGCATTCTTCTACATGCTGACCTCCAGCTGAACCAGCACCATTTGTTGAAAATGCTATCTTTTTTCCACTGGATGGTTTTAGCTCCTTTGCCGAAGAACAAGTGACTATAGTTGTGTGAGTTCATTTCGGGGTCTTCAATTCTATTCCATTCATCTACCTGCCTGTCTCTGTACCAATACCATACAATTTTTTTTATCACTATTGCTCTGTAATACAGCTGGAGGTTAGGAATTGTGACCCCCCCCGCCCCCAGAAGTTCTTTTATTGTTGAGAACAGTTTTCGCTATCCTAGACATTTTGTTATTCCAAATGAATTTGCAAATTGCTCTTTCCAACTCTGTGAAGAATTGAGTTGGAATTTTGATGGGGATTGCATTGAATCTGTAGATTGCTTTTGGTGAGACATTTCAAAGAGCCCACCCTTCATTTCACTGATTCTTTGCATTCTGCACCGCTGTAATTATTTCTACTGATTTGGGGCAGTGCTTATGGTTTTCCATATCCTTAAGCTATTTGTTTAGTCTCTGGGATTGTTAAATGTGGGTGAGTGGAGCTATGAGCTTGTCTCGGGACTGCATTCACTGTCTCCCATAGGTTTTGATACATTGTGTTTTCATCTCCATTCTATTCTAGAAATTTCTTTGATGTCTTTATCATTCGATTCACCATTGACCATTCACCATTCGATAAATGTTTTGTTTACTCTCCATGGGTTTGTGTAGGTTTCTTTCTATTGATTTTTAGTTTTATTTCTTTGTGATTATAGTATTAGAAGTTACTTACATTTCCCGTCTTTGCTGTTACTTGGTTTCAGTCATGATATGTAGCTGTGTTTGAGAGGAGGTCCCATAGGCTTCTGAGACAGTGTCCTCTGTCATGTTTGCCTGAAATGTTTTGTATATTAAGGTTAGGTACATTTTTATCTATGATGTCATTTAATTTCGATGTTTCTCTGTTTGTTTTTGTTAGGGTGACCTGTCTAAAGGTGATAATATGGTATTTTAATAATCTACTATTGTTGTATCCTTGATATGGTAGAATAGAATAGATTTTATGAAATTCCTTGTACTTTGTGGAATATATATATATGATATATGCATGCATACATGTTTTGAATTGTGATAACCTCTTTTTTATTTTTTATTGGATATTTTATTTATTTACATTTTAAATGTTATCCCCATTCCAGGTTTCCCCTCCTGAAGCCTCCTCTCCTATCCCCATCCCTCTGTACAATTCTATATCCAATAGAAGGCTAATATCCAATATATAAGAACTCAAGAAGTTAGACTCCAGAGAATTAAATAACACTATAATCTAATAACAGAGCTAAACAAAGAATTCTCAACTGAGGACTATCAAATAGCTGAGAAGCATCTAAAGAAATGTTCAACATCCTTAGTCAACAGGAAAATGCAAATCAAAACAACCCTGAGATTCCACCTTATACCAGCCAGAATGGCTAAGATAAAACACTCAGATGACTGGCTGGTGAGGTGTCTCAGTGATTAAGAGCACTGACTGTTCTTCTAGAGGTCCTGAGTTAAATTCCTGGCAACTACGTGGTGACTTAGAACCATCTATAATGGGATCTGATGTCCTCTTCTGGTGTGTCGGACAGCTACAGTATACTCATATAAATAAAATAAAATAAATATTTTTTTAAAAAACCTCAGGTAACAGCAGATGCTGGCAAGGATGTGGAGAAAGAAGAACACTCCTCCACTGATGGTCAGATTGCAAGTTGACACAACTACTCTGGAAATCAGTCTGGAGGTTTCACAGAAAATTGGACATAATACTACCTGAAGACCCAGCTATACCACTTCTGGGCAGATACCCAAAAGATGCTCCAACATATAACAATGACACGTGCTCCACTATGTTATAGCAGCCTTATTTATAATAGCCAGAAGCTGGAAAGAACCCAGATGTCCTTCAACAGAGGAAAGGATACAGAAAATGTGGTACATTTACATAATGGAGTATTAGTCAGCTATTAAAAACAATGACTTCACTGGTTCAACTGGAGGTCAGCATGTAGAAAATGCAAATTGATCCATTTTTAATCACCCTGTACAAAGCTTAAGTCCAAGTGGATTAAGGACCTCCACATAAACCAGACTAATAGAAGAAAAAGTGGGGAAGAGCCTCGAACACATGGGCACTGGGGAAAATTTCTGAACAAAACACCAATGGTTTATGCCCTAAGATCAAGAATCAAAAAATGGGACCTTATAAAACTACAAAACTTTTATAAGGCAAAGGACACTGTCATTAAGACAAAATAGCAACTACTAGATTAGGAAAAGATCTTTACCAATCCTACATCCGATAGAGGGCTAATATCCAAAATATACAAAGAACTCAAGAAGTTAGGCTCCAGAGAGCCAAATAACCCTATTAAAAATGGGGTACAGAGCTAAACAAAGAATTCTCAGCTGAGGAATATCAAATGGCTGAGAAGCACCTAAAGAAATGTTCAACATCCTTAGTCACTAGGGAAATGCAAATCAAAACAATCCTGAGATTCCACCTCACACCAGTCAGAATGGCTAAGATCAGAAACTCAGGTGACAGCAGATGCTGGCGAGGATGTGGAGAAAGAGGAACACTCCTCCATTGTTGGTAGGATTGCAAGCTGGTACAACCACTCTGGAAATCAGTCTGGTGGTTCCTCAGAAAATTGGACATTGCACTACCTGAGGACCCAGCTATACCTCTCCTGGGCATATACCCAAAGATGCTCCAACATATAACAAGGACACATGCTCCACTATGTTCATAGCCGTCTTACTTATAATAGCCAGAAGCTGGAAACATCCCAGATGCCCTTCAACAGAGGAATGAATACAGAAAATATGGTACACCTTCACAATGGAGTACCACTCAGCTATCAAAAACAATGACTTCATGAAATTCATAGGCAATGGATGGAATTAGAAAATATTATCCTGAGTGAGGTGACCCAATCACAGAAAAACACACACGGTATGCACTCACTGATAAGTGGATATTAGCCTAAAAGCTAGAATTACCCAAGATACAATCCACAGACCACATGAAGCTCAAGAAGGACGACCTAAGTGCGGATGCTTCAGTCCTTCTTAAAAAGTGGGGACGAACATATTCATAGGAAGGGATATGGAGACAGTTTGGAGCAGAGATTGAAGGAATGGTGACTCAGAGTCTGCCCGACCTGGGGATACATCCCATATATATACGGCCACCAAACCTAGATAATATTGATGAAGCCAAGAAGTGCATGCTGACAGGAGCCTGATAGCTGTCTCCTGAGAGGCTCAGCCAGAGCATGTCAAATACAGAGGCGAATGCTAGCAGCAAACCTTTGAACTGAGAACGGGGTCCCCATTGGAGGAAATAGAAAAAGGATTGAAGAAGCTGAAGGGGCTTACAACCCCATAAGAACAACAATACCAACCAACCAGAACTCCCAGGGACTAAACCACTACCCAAAGAGTACACATGGACAGACCCATGGCTCCAGTGGCATATACAGCAGAGGGTGGCCTTGTTGGGCACCAATGGGAGGAGAAGCCCTTGCTTGGTCCTTCCAAGGCTGGACCCCCCCAGTGTAGGAGAATGTCAGGGGGGAGGCAGGAATGTGGGGTGGTTGGGGAGGAGGAACACCCTTATAGAAGAAGGTGAGGGGGGTAGAGGGGGCTTATGGCTGGGAAACCAGGAAAGGGAATAACATTTAAAATGTAAATAGAAACTATCCAAGAAAAAAAAAAAAACAATGACTTCATGAAATTTTTAGGCAAATGGGTAGAACTAGAAGACATCATCCTGAGTGAGGTGACCCAGTCACAAGAGAACATACATGGCACGCACTCATGTTAAGTGATAGCCTCTTAATAGACTGTTCCCTTAATCAATATGAACAGCCTTCTTTATCCCTTCTACCTAGTTTTGTCAAATGTTAGAACAATACTGCCTTCCTGTCTGCTAGTTCCCTTCATAGAATACTTTGGCTTAAACCTTATAGCCTAAGGTGGTGCCTATCTTTAATGGTAAAGTCTGTTCCTTGGTGACAAAAAAATGAACAACATATGGATCCTGTTTTCTAACCCAAGTGCTACTCTGTGCCTTTTCAGTGTGGAATTAAGACCATTAATATTCAGTGTTATTACTGAAAGGTATGTATCAATTCAACTTGTAGTATGTAGTAACTTCCCAATCATCGCTTGCCTAACCACTATTCCAGCACGGCTTATTCTTTCCTGATGATTCTTGAATACATTTATGTTTCTCTTCAGTCCAAAGAGTTCCTCCCAGAATCTTCTGTTGAGTTGGTTTGGTGGTCAAAAGTCCTTTGGCTTGTTTTTATCACAGAAAGAGTTCCTTTCTCTTTTAATTATGAAAAATAGTTTTGTTAGGTTTAGTAGTGGGTGTTGGCAGCTGTGGCCTTTCAGAACTGAAGTATGTCCTTCCAAGACATTTGGCTTTTAAATTTTTCATTGAGAAATAGCTGTTATTTTGACGAACCTGCCTTTCTATGTGAGTTACTGTTTTTCTTTTTCAACTTTAAAATGTCAACAAGTTTGTTCTGAACATCTTGTGTCCTAACTATTCTAAGATACAGAGTATCTCTTTACAGTCGTGTCTGTCTGTGTCATAGATGTTTCTTATAATGTGAAGGGCATTTCTTTCCCAATATTTGTGAAAATTTGTGTTATAATTTTACTGAAAATGTTCTGATGTCTTTGGAATGGAACTTTTCTATGTACATGGTTCATAGATTCAGTCTTCCCACAGTGTCTCAAAGAACTCACATTTCTGTCTGTACACTGTTGTTCTGGTCAAATTTTTATTATAAGATTTAAATTTACATAATGAGAATTAATGAAGGTTGAAAGACATAAAGATCAAAATAAAAGGAAGCAACAGAAATAGTTAATGTGTAGAAATGAGCACTACAAAATACCACAACATATTAAGCTGTGTTTCTCTTCCCGTGGGTCACAAAACCTTTGGGAGTCTCATATCAGATATTCTGCATATCAAATATTCGCAGTACAATTAATAACAGTAGCAAAATTATAGTTATGAAGTAGCAATGAAAATAATTTTATGGTGGAGGGGTCACCACATGAGGAACATGAGGAACTATATTAAAGGGAAGGTGAGAATCACGTTAAGTAATATTGCAGGTTAGAGGAAGAAATATATCTAGAAATAAATTTAAACAGGAATTCTTTCGTTCAACATTTACTACTGTGTGTGTGTGTGTGTGTGTGTGTGTGTGTGTGTGTGTGTGTGTGTGTTGACATACACATGAAGGCCAGAGCACATCTTATGTCTTAAGAAAGAAACATTCTTTCTTTTCTACCACGTGGGAGCTCAGATTGAACTCGTCACCAAGTGCGGTGGTAAGCTGTCTCAGCTACTGAACCCCCTCACTAGCACTCAAGCGGGAGTTCTATCAAGGATATCAGCAGGAATTTAACATTTCTCAGGAATAGCCAGAAGCTAATCTAACTAATCACAATCTTTTGGTTTTTAAATAAATACCAGCTAGGAGATTTAATTACAGGGTAATTTTCTGATGAAAGTAATTCTTTCTCCTCTTTTTTTTTTTAAATTTAGAGAATACTTTATTAGTTTTTGTAATCAAACCCACGTAGATAAGACCTTAAATATTTAATACAGTGTGTTACCCCTGTACAAATGGAAAAAACTTAAGTTCAACATTTCTAGACCAATATGGCTGTTAATTTCTGTACAGTGCCAACTCAACACAGTAAACGGGGATACTTTTTTCCAAAGTTGACAGCACAGCTAAAGTTTCAAAAAATTCAAATTATATATCTGTATATATATATTTATATTTATATAAAAAGACCAATAATAGCAGTGTGTTATGCATCAACAGCAGCAACAGCTTTTCCAGGTTCTGCAGTCATCTGAACAAAACTGTAGAGACATCCAGCACACTCCATTAAAAAAAAAAAAAAAGTAAAAAAACAAAACCCGAGAAAACAGCACAGTTCTGTTACTCTTGTGGTACCTGGCACCATTTTTTTTTAAATTAGCTTCTCAATCATCATCTGGAAAGAAAACATTCTGAGCAACATCATTAAAAACAGCTCTGATAAAGCACGGTCACTACTACGTATCATAAAGCAGGTACAAGCTATTTTACATCCACAGAGGTATGATACAGTACTGTCCTACATCTATAATACTAGAGGATACAATTTAAAAGGCATTATTTGAGACTTGATTCTACTTTTCCAGCAGAGGGCCCAAAGGATGGTGTGACACAGCCTTGTAAAGAAACATACTCTAGACAGGATTTCCTTTCATTAGTGGCACAGTTCTAAGGATTCATTCTCTCCATGAATGTCAGCTAAAACCGTTATTAAAAAAATGAAATATCCCTAGAACAAAACAGTATAACCACCGGATTCACATGAAGATGACCTAGTGGAGACAAGCTGGACCTCACCTTACCAACAAGCTATCAAATCTGTTATGTTTAAACAGTGAGACCTCCAAGGAAGGAGATGCCAAGTAGTGCTTCAAAGCTTCGGACCACAATCAAACACAGCATCCTTTTCAACAGAAGCAGAAGCTCATCTGAATATGCTCAAGGATGCTGACATCAACATTTAATCATCTCCTCACTCATCCAGGAAGAAGGGGAGATCAGTTACTACTGTACTTTATTGTGTTCAACCAAATCACCATGTTACAAAAATAGCAAGCTGCCATAATAAAAAATAAGGCTCCTCTATCCAGCACCAGATAGCATCATTTTACTTTCAAGCCTAGAAATTGCACACTTGTATATAAACCAACCGAAGATGAGGATTGAGAGTTCATCTTGGTGGATTTTTCCTTTGATGAATATGAAGTGTCCTTCCTTATCTTTTTTGATGACTTTTAATTGAAAATTGATTTTATTTGATATTAGAATGGCTACTCCAGCTTGCTTCTTCTGACCATTTGCTTGGAAAGTTGTTTTCCAGCCTTTCACTCTGAGGTAGTGTCTGTCTTTGTCTCTGAGGTGTGTTTCCTGTAGGCAGCAGAATGCAGGGTCCTCATTGCGTATCCAGTTTGTTAATCTATGTCTTTTTATTGGGGAGTTGAGGCCATTGATGTTGAGAGATATTAAGGAATAGTGATTATTGCTTCCTGTTATATTCATATTTGGATGTGAGGTTATGTTTGTGTGCTTTTCTTCTCTTTGTTTTGTTGCCAAGATGATTAGTTTCTTGCTTCTTCTAGGGTATAGCTTGCCTCCTTATGTTGGTCTTTACCCTTTATTATCCTTTGTAGTGCTGGATTTGTAGAAAGATATTGTGTAAATTTGGTTTTGTCATGGAATATCTTGGTTTCTCCATCTATGTTAATTGAGAGTTTTGCAGGATACAGTAACCTGGGCTGGCATTTGTGTTCTCTTAGGGTCTGTATGACATCTGTCCAGGATCTTCTGGCCTTCATAGTTTCTGGCGAAAAGTCTGGTGTGATTCTGATAGGTCTGCCTTTATATGTTACTTGACCTTTTTCCCTTACTGCTTTTAATATTCTTTCTTTATTTTGTGCGTTTGGTGTTTTGACAATTATGTGACGGGAGGTGTTTCTTTTCTGGTCCAATCTATTTGGAGTTCTGTAGGCTTCTTGTATGCCTATGGGTATCTCTTTTTTTAGGTTAGGGAAGTTTTCTTCTATGATTTTGTTGAAGATATTTACTGGTCCTTTGAGCTGGGAGTCTTCACTCTCTTCTATACCTATTATCCTTAGGTTTGATCTTCTAATTGAGTCCTGGATTTCCTGTATGTTTTGGACCAGTAGCTTTTTCTGCTTTACATTATCTTTGACAGTTGAGTCAATGATTTCTATGGAATCTTCTGCTCCTGAGATTCTCTCTTCCATCTCTTGTATTCTGTTGGTGAAGCTTGTATCTACAGCTCCTTGTCTTTTCTTTTGATTGTCTATGTCCAAGGTTGTTTCCATGTGTTCTTTCTTGATTGCTTCTATTTCCATTTTTAATTCCTTCAACTGTTTGATTGTGTTTTCCTGGAATTCTTTCAGGGATTTTTGCGATTCCTCTCTGTAGGCTTCTACTTGTTCTCTAAGGGAGTTCTTTATGTCTTTCTTGAAGTCCTCCAGCATCATGATCAAATATGATTTTGAAACTAGATCTTGCTTTTCTGGTGTGTTTGGATATTCCGTGTTTGCTTTGGTGGGAGAATTGGGCTCCGATGATGCCATGTAGTCTTGGTTTCTGTTGCTTGGGTTCCTGTGCTTGCCTCTCGCCATCAGATTATCTCTAGTGTTACTTTGTTCTGCTATTTCTGACCGTGGCTAGACTGTCCTATAAGCCTGTGTGTCAGGAGTGCTGTAGACCTGTTTTCCTGTTTTCTTTCAGCCAGTTTGGGAACAGAGTGTTCTGCTTTCGGGCGTGTAGTTTTTCCTCTCTACAGGTCTTCAGCTGTTCCTGTGGGCCTGTATCTTGAGTTCACCAGGCAGGTTTCTTGCAGGGGAAAAGTTGGTCCTACCTGTGGTTCCAAGGCTCAAGTTTGCTCGTGGGGTACTGCCTAAGTCCTCTCCGCTGTGGCAGCAACCGGGAAGATCTGCGCCGCTCTTTCCGGGAGCCTCCGTGCACCAGGGTTCCAGATGACGTTTGGTGTCTTCCTCTGGCGTCTGGATGTGCACAGAGTGCAGTCTCTTCTGGTTTCCCAGGCGTGTCCGCCTCTCTGAAGGTTTAGCTCTCCCTCCCACGTGATTTGGGTGCAGAGAACTGTTTATCCGGTCTGTTTCCTTCAGGTTCCGGCGGTGTCTCAGGCGCAGGGGTCCTGCCGCTCCTGGGCCCTCCCCTACGGGAACCCAGAGGCCTTATACAGTTGCCCCTTGGGCCAGGGATGTGGGCAGGGGTGGGCAGTGTTGGTGGTCTCCTCCGCTCTGCAGCCTCAGGAGTGCCCACCTGATCAGGCGGTGAGGTCTCTTTCCCACGGGGTTTGGGAGCAGAGAGCTGCTGCGGGCCTGGATCCGCGGGTGTGGGACTTCCGGTGAACACCATTCTTTCTCCTCTTACAAGCCCCTTTATAGTTTCCTGGCAAATGCTTTCCTTCACTCTCACAAAGATATGAATCTATAGAAAGCTAGAAGCTAAGCTCTGAAAGAGCAAGGACATGTGGTCTCTGTCTTCCTGAGTCTTACTTCACACAGTTTCTGGTTACATCTACTTTTCTGCGACTCGTATGATTCTTCTTCTCATTGTGGCTAATTAAATTTCACTGTGTATATGTACCCTGTCTTCATTACTCATCCATATATCGATGGAGACTTAGGTTGATTTCATTTCCTTCTTATTTTAAACATAGTTAAAATGAACAGATAAGCAAATATCTATGAATAAGACATAGAGTTGCTGGCTAGACACCTAGTCAGTGGTATAGTTTGATCATGTGCCTATTTTTAGCTTATTGGGAAACCTCCACACTGATTTCCATAATGGCTGCCCTGGTTTGGGTTCCCACCAGCAGTGAATGAGTGTTCCTTTTCCCACACCCTTCCCAGCATTTGTTGTTTTCTTGATAATGGCATTACGACATTTCTTAGATGGAATCTCAGAGTAATTTAATTTGCATTTCCAAGATGACCAAAGATGTCAACACTTAAAAAAAATACTTAGTGGCCGTCTTAGTTAGGGTTTTACTGCTGTGAACAGACACCATGACCAAGGCAAGTCTTATAAAGGACACCATTTAATTGGACTGCCTTACCAGTTCCATCATGATCAAGGTGGGAGCATGGTATCATCTAGGCAGGCATAATTCGGCAGAGCTGAGAGTTCTACTTTCTCATCTAAAGTTGGCCAGTGGAAGACTGGCTTCTAGGCAGCTAGGACTAGAGTATTAAAGCCCGCTCTCACAGTGGCACATCTACTCCAACAAGGGCACACCTCCTAGTAGTGCCACTCTCTGGGCCAAGCATGTACAAACCATCACAGTGGCTATTTGTGTTTTCTATTTGATATTGTTTCGTTCAGCTTTGCGATCCACTTTTAAGTGAATTTTGTGTTGTTGTTGTTGTTGTTGCATTCTTTGTACATTCTGCAGGGAGAGATTTTCTCCCATTCTGCAGGCTACCATTCTACTCATTTTTGGGTTTGTGCATTTCTTTGGGGGCTGGAGAAATGGCTCAGTGGTCAAGAGCACTGACTGCTCTTCCAGAGGTCCTGAGTTTAATTCCCAGCAACCACATGGTGGCTCACAACATCTGTAATGGGATCCAATGTTGTTGTTGTGTCTGGCGTGTCTGAAGATAGCAACAGTGTACTCATGTATATAAACTAAATGAATTAATCTTTAAAAGGGAAGGCTTCCTTTGTGCAGAAGTGTTTAAATTTTATTAGGTCCTAATTGTCAATTGTTGGCCTTCTTTTCTGAGCATCGTGAGTCCTCAAAACGTCTTTGACTTTGCCTGTATCATGAAATAGTTCCCCCACTTTTTCCTCTAGCATTTTCAGAGGTTTTGGTCTTACTTTAAGGTCTTCAATACATTTGGAGTTTATATTTATTTATTTAAAGACAGCATCTCGCTATATATTCTTGGCTGGCCTGAAACACTCTATGTAGACCAGGCTGGCCCCAAATTCACAGAGATCTGCCTGCCTGTGCTGGGATTAAAGGTGTGCATCACCATGCTCAGCTTGGAGTTTATTTTTCTGGAAGGTAAAAATAGGATCTAGTTTCAGTTTTCACTTCATATGAATGTCCAGTTTTCCCAGTACCGTTTGTTGAAGAGGATGTCTTTTTGCTAGTGAACATTTTTAGCATCTTTGCCAGAACTCAGGTGGCATAACTGGAAATTAGGCTTGGTGATATCTTCAGTCTGACTATTTTGCTCAGGACTGCCTTGTCTCTCTTTTTGTTTCTTGTATTCTTTATCTTTTTAAAATGGATTTTAAGATTATTTTCTCAGTATCTGCAAAGATATTGTGCTATTATTTTGATAGAGAATGTACAGCGTTTGGTAAGATGGCCATCTTGGTTTTGTTTGTTTGTTTGTTTGTTTGTTTGTTTTTTCAAGCAGAGTTTCTCTGTGTAGCCCTGACTGCCCTGGAACTCTCTCTGTAGACTAGGCTGGCCTCAAACTCACACAGACCCACCTGCCTCTGCCTCCTGAGTGCTGAGATTAAAGGCATATGCCACCCTTTTCATAATACTGATCCTTTCGATCCAAGAGCACAGGGGTCTTCCATCCTTTGAGAATATTGTTAAACTTCTCTCTCGAGTGATTTAAGGTTTGCATTGTAGGGATCAGTTGCTTCCTTGGTTAGGTTTATTCCAAGGCATTTTGTTTTGTTCTGAAGCTACTGTGAATAGGGTTGCTTCCCTTGATCGTTCCTTATGATAGGAAGGCTACAGAACTTTGTGTATTAGTTTTCTCTTCTACCATGCGGCTCAAAGTGTCTCAATTTCTAAGAGTTTCCTGGAGGAGCCATGTATAGAGTCAGAGCGTTTGCAGATAAGGAGCCTCTGATTTCTCCTCTTTCATCTCCATGTCTTCACTTGTTTCTCTTGGTTACTGCTCCAGCTTGGATTCCGAGCAGCACACTGAGCATGGGGGAAATGGAACCTGTCTTGTCGTCTTTGCTTTTAGTGGAAATGCTTTGAGATCTTCTTAGTTTGATACAATATTGGATGCAGGTTTGTCATACACGGCCTTTATTCATTCAGGTTCGTTTCCTGTTCAGCGTGTCCTCAGAACTATTACCAGGAAGAGTTGCTGGACTGTGTCAGCAGTCTTCTCTGCATCTAGTGAAATAGCCATGTGGCTTCTGTCTTCGAGTCATTTATGTGGTGCCCTCCATGTATTGCTTTCCATGTGTTGACGTATCTCCACTTCCCTGAATCATGAAAACTGAACTTTTTCAACATTTTATTGAATTAGGTTAGCAGATATTTTGTTAAGATTCTTTTGTATCTACGCTCATTATGGAAACTGACTAATACTTCTCTTTGTTGTTGTGTCTTACTCTTGCTTTGGCATCAGGATAATTCTGGCTTCATAACATAGTCTGCAGCATTTTTCTATTTTATGGAATTATTTGAGAAGCATTGGTATTGGTTCTTGTTTGAAGGTCTGATAAATTTGATAGTGTATCCATCTGGGCCTGGACTATTTAGCCAAGATATTTTTTAAATCTTTGCATCAACCATACATTTTAATTAGCTTGTCTCTATCCTTGACTGAATTGTAAATCCTCTACCTTGCTTTGAACCCTGATACACTTTTCTCCTATTTTATCAGTATGGCTTTCCACTGAGCATTTTATTAATATTTTGTTTTTAGTATTTGATTTTCCTTAAAAAATTTCCCTCTCTTTATATTGAATTTCACTTCCATAATTTTTTTTACTTCCTTGTTTCACTGTGATATTTGTGCTGTCTTAGATCTTATTCAAGTTTTTTTGTGTCTCTGGCTACTTTTATATATTTATAATCCTTCCTTTGAATTTTTGTCTGACTCCATATAAGTGTTTGTTTCTGTACCATTATCACGGGAACAGTCAATTTTGGAGGATACTTGTTGCTTTTTGTCTCTCATGTTACTTGTGTTTGTGATGGTGTACACATAACTGTAGTGAAGTTATTGGTTGAAATTTTTATTTAAGTCACCTTCCTTCTTTCGGTGGAAGTGCTTGCCAAGTTGCAGAGGGGTTAGAAAGCAATAGGCTGATGTGTTACTTTCAGACAGTCAGACTGCTACTCCTAAACCAGGCTCTATCCCCAGGACTCCCTTGAGAACAGTGCCACAAAAGTCATTACTCAGCAGTAGTTCTTCTATGAAAATTGCATAATAGTCAAGTTTAAAAAAAAAAACACTTGAGTGCCAATCATTTTAGGAGGTAAAGGGACCTTGACAGTACTTTGTATGCTAATATATTTGTTACCGTAGATATGAGTGGATAGGAAGAAAAGGCAGAAGAAGACTAGTGATTTGTCCTAGGTTGATAGAAAGTACAGAAGAATGTAATTGCAGGAACAGATAAGGGAAGGGATATAAATAAACAGAGGGTCTCTAGCTGCAAAGCTATAACACAGTTGGACTTTTCAGAATGGTGACTTGCTTCTGCTCTGCTGTTTGCTCAGTGCTGAGCACCCAGAGCTGAGAAGAGAGGTGTTTTCTTAACATCTCCCTCTGCCAATGTCACTGCTACCCCAGGGATGGCTTTCCTAGACTCTTCACCACTCCTCTGATAGCCTTTTATTTTTCAGATCTCCTTGGATTATTTCCTGGAGAGTAAGGCAGGAGAAAACAGAGTCTCTTCTGAGACTCAAGTAAGTTTCTTAACTCAGAGTCTCTACAAAATCAGTAGACAAGCTTCACAGGGTCAATATACTCTGGCATGAGCATACCCATCCCCCAAGGATAAAGTATGGGCAAAGGAAGCCAAGCCAAGCACAGCCCAAAATCAGCAGAGAAAATTCTTCAGATCCACGTCCCATATCTAGGACATGATGGGATTTTCCGGGCTCTGAAGGATTTGCGTGTCTCCAGGTCTGCTACCTTCAGAAGAGTCAGCTCCTCTGTCTCCATTGACAGACATCCCACTGTCCTGGCATCACCTACACCCTGGGGTCTCTCTTAGCTCTTGGGCTTTACCTTCTTAAGTTCATGCAATGGCTCCTGGGGCCTCACTCAAGGGACTTCAGCCTGCCACACGCTGCCTGGCTATAGCAGCTCTCAGGAACCTTGCTGCTGAATTCATGACCCCTCAGTCTTTTGCCTTCTACTTTTTTCTTACTATTTGTTTATTTATTTACCATATTTTTCTCTCCCTGAAGCTCTCCCTCATCCATCCCACTTCCTTATCCGCCCAACTACATGTTTCTTTTCTCCCTCAATCCTCACAGAGACAAAAAGACAAAAATACCAGACCAAAACAACGGAGCACACACAAAAAAAATATGGAGTCCGTTCTGTGTTGGTCACCTACTCCTGACCAACATTCTCAGTTCCTGAGCATGAGGCCTACGCTGAAGTGTGGTTGATATTTACAAATAGATTTTCACTCTCCTAGCAGGTATCAGTTACAAATTACAAATACCTTCTTGGTTTAGGGACTTTGGGCCCTGTCTTAGTTAGGGTTTCTCTTGCCATGATGAAATACCATGACCAGAAAGCAAGTTGGATAGGAAACCGTTTCTTGTTCTTAAACTTCCACACTGTAGTCCATCACCAAAGGAAGCCAGGAACTTGGAAGCAGGAGCTGATGCGGAGGCCATGGAAGGGGTGCTGCTTACTGCTTTGTTTCTTACGTCTTGACCAGCCTGCTTTCTTCTAGCAACCAGTACCACTAGCCCAGGGGTGGCACCACCTACAATAGGCTGTGTACTTCCCTATCCATCATTAATTAAGAACTTGCTCTATCGGCTTCCCTATAGTCCAATCTTATGGAGGCATGTTCTCAACCGAGGTTTCCACATCTCAGATGACTACAGTTTGTGTCAACTTGACATAAATCTGGCCAGCACAGGCTCAGGTCCCTTTCTTCAAGCTGGAATTTTGTCTGGCTTGAATTTGTGCGAATCTTGTGCACACTGTCACAGCCTCTGAGTTCCTGTGTGTATCGAGCCTACTGTGTCTGGAAGACACTGTTTCCTTTGAATCATCTAACCCCTCTGGTTCTTACAACCTTTCTGCTTCTTTTCCTGTGTAGATCCCCGAGCCTTGAGGGGAGGGGTTTGATAAAGTCATCCCATTTAAAGCCGAGTCCTTCACAGTTCTCACTCTCTGTATATTACTCAGCTGTGGGTCTCTGTTATTTTCTATCAAAGAAGCGTCTCTGAGGAGGCTTTAGTGATGCACTGATCTGTGAATATATCAATATCGTTACGAGTATTTTTATTACTATGTTCTTTAAAAGAATAACAGTAGTAGGTTTTTCCCCAGGCCCATGACCTAATGTAGCAGTTCTTGGTCTCATTAACAGTGTCAGGTATGGAGTCCTTCTTATGAAATAATCCCTAAGTCCAATTTAAACAAATAAAGGTTGATTATTCCAGTAAAATTTATGTCAGTACTGTACTAATTTATCTTGCAGGTAGGTCACTGTTATACAGAGTTCATAGCTAGGTGAGATTGATAATAACTTTTCTCCTCTGGTAGCATGTATAGCAATTTTCAGCACTATTAATGCTACTCAGTAGAGGAGAAGCTTCTAGTTGTACACCAGCTGGATCTCTCCATGTTTAATGGCATAGGGAAGTGGTCTCTTCAGCAATAGGGTCTTACTGTAAGGTTGTGAAGGGTAATCAATAACCTTGGCAAAAGCTTATAATGTTTGGAAGAGTTTATGAGACTCCTTTGTCCAATGACTCAACAAGATGTAACCCATTTCTGGCCATGAAAGATTGACTGGGTAGCATATGGGCCATACTCGCCCACATTATAGGGTAGCACGATATAAATTCCATTTATACTTCTAGAGTAATAGGTTTCCATGTGTCTTTTCATTGGCCCTTCTTAGTTATTCATACCTACATTCCCTCCATCACCCTGCCCACCCATCCCCATGGTCATTTAATCTTTCTATTCCAAATTTCCCTTTTATTCATGTATAACACTATATTCTATTTCCCCTGCCTCAGATGATTGACCCCTCTCATGGTCTATTAAGTTCTACCTAGCCTCTATGGATATTCTAAGTGAGATAAACATTACCTAGGACTTAAAAGCTCGTGTCCACAGATAAACCACGCAACGTTTGTCTTTATGGATCTGGGTTACCTCAAATTTTATAGTTTTATTTTTTCTTAACACCTGAGTAGTAGTCTGTTCTTTAAATGTACTGCATGCTTGTCATCCGTTCCTCAGTTGATGGGCATCTAGGTTGTTTCCAATTCCTGTCTATAATGAACATGGCTGAACAAATATCTCCTGTGGTAAGATACGCTCAAGAGTGGTATGACTGGTTCTTGTGGTTAGATCTACTTTCAGTTTTTTGAAATACTTGCACGCTGACTTCCTTAGGGGCTCGACGGTTTTCACTCCCACCAGCAATAAATCATTGCGTCCTTTGCGTCCTCTCCAGCGCCTACTGGCAATTGCTTTACTAATCTTGGCCATTCTGACTGGGGTGAGATGAAATCTCAAAGTAGTTTTAGTTCATTGACTGTGGCAGCTGTGAGGCCCTAGTAGGGACTCTGCTGCATCTTTTATTCTTGAATCACTTACGTGGACAACACTGACTGATTCTGCTGCAAACTCGAGATGTAGCGTGACCCATCACCAAAGCTTCAGCGGCCTTTGTGTGGTCAGGCGGTTCTTTTCCCTGATTTTGAGCAGGGAAGATTCTCAGCAACACTCTCAGTTCAGGCTTCTATTTCCCACACACGATGTATTTTTGACATGGCGTGGCCATTGTCCTCACAGCGGGTGTAGTCACTACACAAGTCCTGCCCAAAGTGGGTCCTGTCCAGGGCTGTCCTTTTCCCCTCCCTTCTCCTCGAACCAACTCCTTCAAGATTCACTCCCACCTCACTACCCACCCAACTTTATTTATTTGTTTATTTTGACTCATCAAGTCTAATTTGCCTACCAGCGACTATACCCTTAAAGAAAACTGACTTTCCCTCTCCCAGATGCTATCAATTCTAATAGCTCTTCGACTAAGGGGAGGGCTTTCTTCATCTGTCCTCCAGTCTAGTCCAATAACCCAGTTCCTACGCTGATACCTTGTCCGCATTAGTGTAGCTTAAATCAGATAGGTTGATACCTCTGGCATTATTTTATTGCTCAGAATCGATCTGGTGATCTCGGGGCTTTTGTGTTTCTGTGTGTATTTTAAGACTGTTCCTGGGGAAAATGTTATTACAACTTATTTCTCTGAAATCTGTAGGTTTCTTTTGGATTTAGGGCCAGTTTTGCAATATTGATTCTCTAAATCCACGGACCTGAGCATGCACATATGCATGTTTCTCTATGTGTGTGGGTGTCCAGCTATATAAAGTGCCACAGTGTGCACGTGGAGGTCAGGAGACCTTTGGGAAGTCCATTTTTATCCTGCAATTCTGTTGAAAGAGCAGAAAGCTGTGCCGTGTATTCCAGACGAGCTGGGCTTTCAGCTTCCATGTGATGCTCTCCCCTGCGCCTTTAATCTTACTTTAGATGCTCTGGTATTACAGACGTGTGCTGGCACATCTGGATCTTCTACATGGGTTCCAGGCCTTCATTGTAAGTACTTTACCCCTTGAAAACCCAAGGTTACAGCAATTAATTTTAACGATGTTATCAATCCGGTATATAAAAGCTCTTGCCATTTTGCTGTGCAATCATTATAAGGATTATTGAGATGCTTTCCTTGTTTTCATAGCAAGTATTCAAATTTTCAGATTAAAGGCTAGCCATAGCAACTCATACACATTTGGGGACAGCTTGGGGCACATAAGGACAACTTACTACAAGTACACCGAGACTGACTCGTGCTCATGTCAGTGTGGATCAGCAAAATTGTGAGTGTTTTGTAGGCATATAAAGTATTGATCCCAGAGGACAGGAAAGTCAGTTCAACTCACAAGAGTAGAATCCATGTTAGGAATCTAGTTTCTTATAGTTTCTTTGTGCCAAACACTGTGGTTTCTCCGCCCTGCGGCCAACTCACTTAGTAACCTAGAGCAAGCTTCCTCCATTCTCAAGGCCCTCAGACGTCCTGCTTTGCTTTTGAGAAAATTAAGATATCCAGGAAGAAATTTGCAACAACCAGAGGAAAAGGTATCTCCAGAAACCATCTACTCAATGGAGAAGCCCTCAAAAGCGATTTGCATGAATTGCTTCCATTGACTTGGTACCTTGAGCCCTCACAGCCTCCTTATTATTAATGTCAAAACCACCACCCAACCTCATCCACGGAAGCAATGAGTTGTCACACTCATGGTGTCACTGAGACCTTGATTTTGTCACAGTGTTACTGAGGTTCTAAGGAAGAGCTAATAAAACAAGTCATAAATTCCAAGGACTGCAAACCTATGATGCAGTCATTACCATCCGTGAGGATATTTAACCGTGGGAAGATGTCTAGGTGTTACAAGGAGTGGCGCTGGAACTTGTACTGCCATTGGGTCTGGAAATGTAGTCACCTTTGTTAGCTTATAGGAATCCATGACTTAGATATGACTGCAGCTTACAGAGAAAAGGGAAATAGATCTGCCCCCACTTAAAACCAGGTAATAGTCACCACTCCAAAGAGCTGGGCTCTCTTAGAGGAAATCAAGTTGCCATCTCTCTGCTGGGAAAAGAATTCTACACAGATATTTATTTAAAAGGGGGGAGAAAGATTTAGAAAGTAGTGGTGTTAGAAACTTACTAAATAGACAATAATCAGAAAATCAACTTGGGTTGTGGGACAAACTGGCAAGGTAATTAACACACAAGGACGATAAGACACGGCCATTACTAATACAAGTTCAAGTGATGAGTACTGAAAAACGATCCCTGACAGTAGCCATGGCCATTAGCTTGGCCAAATGCTTTCCCAGCAGCGGAGCTGCCTGACAGGTCAGCATGAGTAGTGACCTGAATGTTATGATGTTCGACTTACGGAAAATGAGGTGGTGAAAGTTTTAGAACTGGTCAATGGCAAAGCCATCTGTAGGCACTGTGGGTGTTTGGGGATGGTGGTGGTGTTTTTGTTTAGTTTTTGGTTTTTGCTTGCTTGTTTGATTGTTTATGTTTTCTTTTGTCTTTCCATAACTTGCTGCTGTTCAGACTCCAAACACAGCCCTCGTACCTTTTCCAACTTAGGGAAGCTGTGGAGCTCTGTGGAAAAGTGTGTGCAGAGAGGGCCTGGCTGTTGAGTAGCACTCTAGCTAACTCAAGAATAGAGGAAGGTTGGGCCCTATCCTTTCATACATTGTTTTTTCCTTATAGTCAAGATAAAAGGAAAGGACAGTGGCTGTTCTTTCTCTATAGAGACTGCCCTGTTTGCAGTGGGTTGGCTCGCACTAATGCCAAAGCGAAATAATGGCTGAGCTTTGAAGTTAAATCTGTTCCCAGGGCAGAGCTCTCTTTGACCAGTGGGCGTTAGGTTCAAAACAAAGCTTCCTGTCATTCCCCAAACCCGTGGGAAAACAACTGGTACCTACAGTATCAGCTGTTGATAATGTGGATGCTCGGTAGATTAGGTATAGCCAGTGCCTTTTATTAATTAAAAAGGCATTTATTTTACTTTCATGTGTATGAGCATTTCGCCTGCACACACCTCTGTGCACCAGGTATGTCAAGTGCACAAGGAAATCAGAGAAGGCTTTCAGGTCCCCTGGAACTGGAAGTATGGGTGGTGCCGGGAAATGAACCTGGGTCCTCTGTAAAAGCAGCAAGCGTTCTTGTTTGTTGAACCACCTCTCCATCCCCTGTGCCTATTTTTTTTATTACACTGGGTTTATTGGGATATAATCTCACCCTATATCAAAGGTCATCTGATTTTCAGTGCTACAGGCCACAAAAGGCCATCACTAAGAAACACTTGCCTGGGAGTGCACATAGTGAATTTAATTTAATAGGAGAAAGTAGTCCCGACCACATCTACATGGCAGACAGTCTCATTTTCACACCAAACCTTCCTACGTACTGGCACAAAACAGATAAGGTAGATCAATGGAATAAAATAGTGGACCCAGAACTAAACCCTTTCAGCTACAGGGACCTAATTTTTGACTAAAGTGTTTAAAAAAAAAAAAGAGCCCCTTCAACAAATGGTACTGGGAAACCTGCACATCTGCATGTAGAAGGGTGAAATGAGACCCTTTTCTCTCACCTTGAACAAATATTCAAAATGAATGGAAGATACAAGGCTGGGAGGCTAGACAGACTTGCTACTTTTGCAGACGACCCCAGGATCAACTCCCGGCACCCACATGCTGGTCCCCAAATGTCTGGAATCACAATTACAGGGGATCTGACGCCTTTCTCTGGCCTCTGCACACATCAAGCATGCAAGCGATACACGGACATGCATGCAGGCAAAGCTCTCACCCATTAAAAGAAAAAAAAAGAAGGAAAAACACATATGTGGCTTGAAACTTTGAAACTTCAATAGGAAAACATTCAAGGCCAAGGCATAAACAATAACATTTTTTTTTTTAAAACCTCCAGGTCTTTCCCCAGTGGCACAGGAAACAACTCAAAAAGTTGACAAATGAGACCCCACGGAATTAAACTTCTGCACAGTGAATGAAATAATTGCCAGAGTAAAGTAGAGGCTTAAAGAATGGGAGGAAAACCTTTGCCAACTATATATCAGATAGGGGTTGATATCTTGAATATAAAATAGAATAAAAAAATAGGCACCAATTTTCTCCCCAATCAACATTGGGCTAATGAACCGAAGAGGCAGTTCTCAAAAAGGCCACTCACAGATGGCCAGTAAATGCTTGGAAAGTGTCCAACATCCTTAGCCTTCAGGGAAATGCAAGTAAAAACTGCTTTGGGAGGTAGAGGTAGCTTAGTGACTGAAAGTTATAACCATGTTGTTGTTCCAGAGAACTGGAGTGCACTTCCCAGCACCCACGGCAGCAGCTCACAGCCTCCTGTAACTCCAGGTCCAGAGGGAACCCAGTACCTTTAGCCTCTGCACACCCCACACAGATACACATATATGCACATAACTGGAAATAAAATGAATCTTAAGAAAAATGGTTTTGAGATTCTAGTTCATCCTAGTCAGAATCGAGAAATCAATTGCTGGCAGAAGTTTAGCGAAAGGAAAAGCCTACTGGGGGTGTAACTGGTGTTTTCTATGGAAATCGGTGCAGCGACTTTCCACAGAATAAGAACTACACTGCCAGATGAGCCATTCCTGAGCCTAAACCCAAGGGACGAGGCCTCGCACTCCACACAGATCCTTTGTTATTGTTGGATGATGCGCATTCGTTAAGATATGGAAGCATCCTAGAAGAATGGATAAGTAAAGTATCCATCATCACAACAACACTTTAGTCAGCTGTAAAAAGAAATGAAATAACAGCCTTTGCAGGAAAATGGATGGAACCAAATATCCTACATTAAGCAAAATAAGCCAGGCTCAGGACAAATTTTCTATTGAATCCCTCCCCATCTCTCTGTCTCTCTCTGTCTCTGTCTCTCTGTCTCTGTCTCTCTGTCTCTCTGTCTCTCTCTGTTTCTCTGTCTCTGTCTCTGTCTCTCTGTCTCTCTGTCTCTCTGTCTCTGTCTCTCTGTCTCTGTCTGTCTCTGTCTGTCTCTCTGTCTCTCTGTCTCTGTCTCTCTGTCTCTGTCTCTCTGTCTCTGTCTCTCTGTCTCTCTGTCTCTCTCTGTTTCTGTCTCTCTGTCTCTCTGTCTCTCTGTCTTTCTGTCTCTCTCTCATCGTGTGTCTGAGTGGTGAAATCAGTAGTGGACCATGAGAAGAGAAGAAGCAATCTTAAGGGTAGGGAGGGGATGAAATCTCTGAGACTTGAAAGCAGGAGGACTGTGGGGGAGGGGTCCCGCCAAAGGGTTGGAGAAGGGGAGGAGGGGAGAGGAGGAGGGATGGGGAAGGGGATAAAAAAACAACACATGAATATGCCACCACGAACCCATGACTTGCTATGCAAACTTACAACGTTATTTTAAAGCCTTCCCACAGATATACCAATGCATGAATGCAGCGGCTCTGTAGGTAGAAGGGTCCTGCACACAGTGCTTTGTGCGTTGGCAGCAAGCAGATATCCGCAGAGTGAATAGACAAATCCATCTCCATCTTACAGATAATGAAACTGAGGCCCAAAGTGGACACGCGCCCTGTGACAGAACCATGCCTGATTTCTGTATCCTTTGATTTCTAGTCCTACTGTGATCCTGTTTAACCTTGAGAAAGATGCCCTACGGAATATGGAAAATGCTCGAACTCTCCCCCAACCCCCCACCCCGTGTAGTTTTTCATGAATTGGAAGCTTAGGAGTATCTAAGGTTTCTCTAGTCATTCTGAATCACTGTCATGGCTACAAGTTAAATAATTATTCACTCTCCCTGGAAAAGCCATAAAAATATCAAATTAGCATTGGCTTCCAAAGTGGCCCGAGGCGGAGTAAAATGATAGAGAAGAGAAGCCAACTTTCCAATTATCTCATCGGGAAATCAGAACAGAAGAGCTAATCCGTGAACCACCAATCAGAAATGGAAACCGATAACTGCTTGGTGGAGAACGCAGAAAATCAACATGCAGGAAATTCCCCAAGCAGCACCTGGTGTTAATGGCTCTCAGACAGGAGAGCCAGATGGCCCCGCAGAGAGTGTATTTATTCTCCAGGAGCTTCAGGATTGAAGACAGAAATAAGAAATGGCTTCATTTTGTATGTTAATTTGGTTTTTTGAGATTATAATATTCTTCCATCACTTCCCCCTTCCCTTCCCTCCCTCCAAACCCTCCCATATACCCCCTCCTTGCCCTCTTTCAAATGCATGGCTTCTGAGTTGTTTATTACCAAACCTCACAGGAGAGGTGGATGGCGGAGTTAAGGTTGAGGGAAGGGATGTGGCCACCACAGATGCAGATATGTTTGGAGAGGTGTACTGGCTGGTTTTGGGTGTCAACTTGACACAAGCTGGAGTTATCACAGAAAAAGGAGCCTCAGTTGTGGAAATGCCTCCATGAGACCCAGCTGTAAGGCATTTTCTCAACTAGTGATGAAGGGGGAGGGGCCAGCCCATTGTGGGTGGTGCTGTCCCTGGACTGGTGGTCTTGAGTTCTATAAGAAAGCAAGCTGAGCAAGCCAGGGGAAGAAGCCAGTAAGAAACATCCCTCCATGGCCTCTGCATCAGCTCCTGCTTCCTGACCTGCTTGAGTTCCAGTCCTGACTTCCTTTGGTGATGAACAGCAATGTGAAAGTGTAAGCTGAATAAACCCTTTCCTCCCCAACTTGCTTCTTGGTCATGATGTTTGTCTAGGAATAGGAACCCTGATTAAGACAAGAGGTGTTTCCACTGTTTTCTTTCAGGGAGAATTTGGGTACTAATTGCCCCCCATTAGTCTCTAGTAGAAGGTCAGGGACAGCTTCTCAGGCATTTCCCAGGATTCACCTCTCCAGACTGAAGGAGAACCTGCTGCTGATGTTGCTATGGCTACAGCTGCATCATTCACCGTGTCTGTTCTCGGTGCTAGCAAGTCTACCATCTTGTGACACACCATTTCTTTTTTTCTGAGTTGTACCAAGGGTTGCTTATGCTAAACCCAGACCTTAGAGCTCATTCCAGCCAAGGCTAAGACCTTGGCTAAGACCTCTTCAGTACACCAAGTCACCAATGACTAATCATGATGCTTCTGTTCTGGGAGAAAATAGTTACAGCTTATGAAAACCATCCGACTTTCCAAACCTGCCAACATCAGGACCACCTTCCTGGCCACGGATGAGTCTCGAAGGATGGACGGCAGGGAGGCTCTGATCTGAAGAGATCCTTGCTCTGGAACCATTCCTTTAAAAATTGTCTACAAATCAGGGGAGCAGCAGAGAATGAAAGTGTTGTCAAGCCATTTGGTGGCACCATTTCAACATCTCGGTGTTGTTACTGTTCCAGGTCTTATTCTATCCTGCAACATTAGGATTGGCAGAGAAAGGGATTTCCCTACCCCTGAGAAACCTTCAGGGGCAGCTGACTCCCCTTGCTCCTCACAGGCTAGAGAGTAGCCCCACCAAGTCACCTCTCCCATTTAATTTTTAAAGTTAGATATCTCAAAGCTTATTCAAAGCAAACAATCTTATCAGAGTTTAGAAGAAACACCCCAGGGCTGGCAAGTTACAAATACCAACATGCCAGGAGGATGGAGAGGAAAAGACTGTGTGTGTGTGTGTGTGTGTGTGTGTGTGTGTGTCTTTCTGTATGTCTGTCTGTCTATATGTGCTGTATGTGTCTGTGTGTGTGTGTCTGTATGTGTCTGTATGTGTTCTATGTGTCCGTGTGTGTCTGTGTATGTCTATGTCTGTGTGTGTGTATGTGTGTGTTCTGTGTGTGTGTCTGTATGTGTTATGCGTGTCTGTGTGTGCATCTGTGTATGTGTGTATGTGTTGTGTGTGTCTGTGTGTGCATCTGTGTGTGTGTCTGTATGTGTTCTGTGTGTCTGAGTATGTCTATGTGTGTCTGTGTGTCTATGTGTGTGTGTATGGTGTGTGTGTGTGTGTGTGTGTGTGTGAATGTGCCTATTTAAGTGGACGTGGAGATCAGCTACATGGTAAACAGGCAGCCATGTGGTTGGGAGGTAAGCTTTAGCTTTAGCAGAAGATTGAAGGAACTCAAAGTACCAGAAAAAAGTATACTTAGACTTTAGCACCTCAGAGAAAGACAAAAAAGAAGATAGACTTAATGCTTTTCTGAGTCAAGACTCAGAAATGCAAACAGACAGTGCAGAACCTTATGGCGGCTGATGGGACTATCCCTTCAATCCACTCTTGTCCCGGCATGTTGGCTTTAATTTGTGCTTTCCCAGAATTAAGTCCCACCCATCTGAGACCTCAAAGGATTGAACATAATTTCAGAGAACATATGGCCAGTAATTGGACAAATGGTGGCACTGGTCAGCACCTGTGGATTGACAGTGGTTTGACCTTTCACTAGGTGGGCTCTCCTCTGGAACACCCACAGACATTTGGAGGCAAAGGAAAGCTCAAATCCAAGTTCCTCTTTCTTAGAGTAAGTGAACAGACACAGACATGGAGAGTGACGTACCTAAACGGCACACAGTTACATATATGTAGAAGGATTTTGACTTTCCACTTCAAGTGGCTTAGGTGTGACACAGAACATCAACTGCAGGCTGGCTAGTTCAACAGGTACACCAGGCTGGATCTCCAAGTTCAGGAGACCACAGCAAGCCCTGATCCTCCAGTAGTACCTGTTCATTTGCAGCCTGCGTTTGGATTGCTGACTCACCAAGATTTCCTCCTGCTGACATTCTGTGCTGGTTCTGGGGTGAGACACTCCAGGAATAACCCCTCCCCCGCCACCCCCTCCCCATCGAAGAAGAGTTTCATCCAGTGTCAGCAAACGTCAGAGAACTGCACGCATGTGCCCACTGGTTCTTTTACTACCCTAAGAGAATTCTGAGAATGAGGTTGGAACCAGACACTGGCTTGCTGTTGGGATGGATGGATTAGTGACACAGAAGGTATCTGAGATTTCCAAAAGGCACGCTGACACACGGCAGGTGCCAGAAAACTTCCACCCACTGATCCCCACACAGGGCTTCCCTAACTTCAGGCTGTGGCCTTGTCAAGGTCAACCACACAGTGCTGTGAGGTTGTTGTTATGCCTCCTTCAGCCCAGAGCCTGGCATGTGGTGAGTATTTACCTCCTCCTTAATGACCAACAAGCATCGTGGTTTATGGAAATGGGCAGAAGAGAAATGAGGCAGCTTGTGCTCAAAGCTCCCTACTTTGGTTATCGTGTTACCTGGGCAAACTTCCTCTTTCCTTGTTATACTTCAAAGGACGTGAAGGATGAGTATTTTCCAAACTATTCTGTAAAACACTGTTTATTTCTCTGTGTGTGCCTGTGTGTGTGTGTGTGTGTGTGTGTGTGTGCATGCGTGTGCACATGCATGTTCATGTATAAACAATCTCCTTAGGTGATGTGAACCATGAGACATATTACAGTTCACTTTGGAGACTGACATGGACTTTATAATTATAAAAACTCAGAAATCCTACAGTGGAAAGATCTGCTTTCATTTACCCAACTTCTAACATTTTTTGGCCCCTTCCTCTTCATATTTAAGAAACTAATGTTCTAGAGAATACTATTTATTTATTTATTTATTTATTTATTTATTTATTTATTTATTTATTTATTGGAAACCCTGGTTTAGATCATCCTGAAATGCTTTTGTAAACCACTGCCTCTCGTCCAGAGATAATGATGACTGTAGGGGTAAATACTAGGGACCTTAGAGTTACATGAACTGGGATTCAAATCTTACTTCTACTCTTTAATAGCTGGGCAGCCATGGGCAAGTCCCTTAAAATTCCTTCCCGGGAATTCCTTATCTGTAAGATGGGTTGGGTGATATTTCCTTCTGGGATTGCAAGCTATCGACTGGTGTGTAACCAGACAACAGTATTTATATTTAACAGTATCCATAACAGTGGTTGACACTCTGTCCCTAGTAAACACTCGTTACTTTCTCTGGTCATTACTTAAATGCTCTCCCACACCCTTCCCTGTCTCTGATGCTTTAGACTCAGCTGCTATCAGAGGAGACTAAAGCAGACAGGCAGGTCAAGGTCAGGTGCTCACATGACCCTTTGACATTCTCTTAGTTTCATGTACCAAGTACTTGATAGGTAGCATTAGGTGAAGGGACCAGAGGGCAGGTGGCAGAGAATCCTGCTTCTGCTTATCAACCAAGTGAGTCATCTGTGCTAGGCAACTAGGCACTGTGGAAGATTAAGAGAAGTTGCAAGGATGCTTACCATTTGTCCCAGAATGAATGTCCACAGCCTACTACTGTGTGGGCAAAACTAGGTCCCACATAAGGGCAAGGTAAAGCCTGTGTATGCCCAGACAAGAAGCAAACATTCGGGAGGAGCTGGACTAGAACTCTGAAAGGGTAGGATTACGCAGGCTTCTAGCAGCTCTAGCCAGGCTGTAGTGGGAGATATCTGGAGACAAAGCCACCGCTCCACAAACTCACATCAAAGCACCAGCTTGGTGGCAGACATGACTCTATTGTGAGGTAGAAAACGCAGAGCCTACAATGGAGGGAAGGATGGATATTGGAGCTTGGGTCTTTGTGAGTACTGAACAAGGCTCTGTAGACCGGTGTGCTTTTGTTTGCTTCTGCCCCAACTCCTTCCCAACTACAAGGCAAACAGCAATCAAAGAGCCCAGCCATTGGATCCAGTAGTGGTGTTGAGTATTCCTCTGTCTCCAATGCCTTTGTACTCCTGGGAAAGGTCCTGATCTCTCAAAGAAACTTGGGTTCTTCCCGGGTGGGATGACAGTGATAATCCCTACCTCAGAGAACCCTTTCAAGGATTGGAGGATCGGTGTTGCTGGACCCAGATGTTGGCACAATGAGCACTCGCACAGGAGTAGGTTTCCATTCCCAAAGGTTATTTTCATACACCTTAGCAAAGGCCCAACATAGCAAACTCTTAGGTCATTTCTTGTGTCAAGCGTAAAGTGGATATGTATATTGAAAAATAAAAAATATTTGAAGGAAAATATTTAATAAATAAGGGCACAGGGAGTGTGTACATTAGGGGGTACCCAGGCAAATGGCTTAAGTCTGCAAGGCTCAGAATCCACAGGAAGGCAAGTGGGGACTGGCAGAGGGCAAAAGGTCATATCCCCTCCGAGCCTCCATACCCAGGAGGAAAGAAGGTGGAGAGGAAAGAGAAAGTGCTTATGGTCTTCATGTCCTTGTTCTGGCTAAAGCTCTTGGGTGTGCATAAGGTGTCCCTTTACTTCCATGTTCTCATGGTTATATGTCTTAGCTCTCCATTAGGAAGTTCTTGCCCTAAGTCCCTTTGCCTTCTTGGGAGCACTAGACATGTCACCCATCTCCAACATTTGCTCTGGAAGGTTTCAGGTGGCAAATACTCTTTATAGGAAAAGGGAGAGAGGTAAGGAGAAAGCTAGAGAGAACAAGAAAAGGGAGAAAAAGAGGAAAAGAAGGATGGGGTGAGGGATCTAGGGATGGCAGAGTCAGATTACAGCTCTCAGCATAGTGTGACAGTCTTCTTTATTTGCTAAGATTATCTTTGCCTCTCTCTAGCTCTTTCTCCATGTCTCCCTGTCTCTCTGTTTCTATCTTTCTGTTTCTCTCTGTGTGTTTCTGTCCCTGTCCCTCTCTCTGTCTCTGTCTGTCTCTGTCTTTTTGTGTGTCTGTCTGTCGGTCTGTCTGTCTGTCTCTACCCTCCCTCTCCACACCAGTGGAGGATTGGATATCCAGAGACAGACAGTGGCTTTCCCAAGAGAACAGAGAACCTGAACTCGGATGTCTTAGGTACTCATTCCAGTCTTTGTTTTCTGTTGTAGTGATTCCTAGCCCTACAAGGACCAAGTAGGTCTCCTTTAGAATAGGCTCATCTGTTATAACAAAACTAAAGCCACAGCCATGGGCTAAAGAGCTCTAAAATCCCAGACTCAGGGCCTTGCCCTCAATGACACAGAGCAGTGAACAATGGAGGGAAGCCCGCTGCCTGTGGTGGAGCTTTGCTACCCAAGCAGAGGGAGAACAGGACAGAACATGACTGCAGAGCACAGCTCTTGTCGTTCCCACCAAAGTTTAGCAAATTCCCTTAGATCAGTGTGCTTTGGTTTTATTTGCTGTACAACTTTAGAAGATGTTTCTGGCTATTTCTTACTCGTGCTGGAAACCTTATGTGGTTTCTACTTTGTCATCGCTGTGGTCATGCTGTATTGTTTGTTCCTATGGCTTTCTTCTGGCAGTGTTATTGTTTGAAAAGACAATGCATGTGCTATAGACACACTGTGACCACCAGATCTGTAACCCATCTCTCATTAGTACTCATAAGACCCTAATTTTGCATTGGACATGTGCTGTACACAAGGCAGCAATCCAGCAAGATGGCTCGTGTTCCCAGCCCCTCGAAGCTGAGGGGAGCAGTAGAATTGAGCTGTGATTTCACCAGAAGTGGCTGAGGCATCCTCCCAGGATAGCTTATTGCATAATCATCTGCCAGTGCTCTTTGCCCTTCTGCCTTCCTGCCAGAAACACAGGGTGTCACCCAGAGGTGCACGAACTATCTCTGAGCTTGAGGCCAGGTAAAGCCAGATGGAACTGGAAACAACTCTTCAAATCATGTACCAGCCCTGGATGGCCTGTCTAAACTTTTCCTTTAGACAGAAGGAAGATAAAATCACTGGTGTGATTAACTGCCATTCTTTGGGACTCTGTGACAAGCAGCCAAATAAAATTCCCCAAGTCCTCTGGACATGGTAGCACAGACCTCTACTCTCAGCTCTTGGGAAGCTGAGGCAGGCAGACCAGAAGTCCTACTTTAGCTTGGGCCACATAGTGAAATTCTGCCTCAAATGGCCAAGAATTAGCAATATATTTCCATGATGGAATACTTGCCTAGCATGTGCAAAGTTCTTGGCTCAATCCCCCAGTACCACAAAACCAAACAGCCAAAATCAATGGCTAGAGTTTCTTCATCATTGGGTTCCTAGATCCTCTCCCCAGAGAAAACCATAGTTAGCATCTTCTTTTAAGTCTTTCAAGGCATAATCAAGCTGTATACAAGGATAACTACATCTGTGCCTGTTTCCTTCAAGTCTCTACTTTAAATGTAGAATCTTAAGATTCAGGAGTAGGGTAGGGATACAAAATATATTATGATCATCTTGTTCAGAGAGTCTCAGTGAGAATCAGGAATGGGTAGAGGTGGTCATGTTTGTTAGCAGTCGCCGTGTCTAATGAGAGATGTTGCTGATGGGTTTATAGAAGATGAGATAATATATTAGCCGAGGAAAAGGTTGGCACCTCCCACTTTAAACAGAACCCTGCATCTCTCAAGGTCTCCAAGTGTGTTAGAGAGAATCGGCCTTGACTAGACCTAATCTCCAAATCTCCAGAATGCAAGGCTTCTATTTTATCCAAAATGCTGAGGACACAGAATCTGAGCCAAAGAACATGCTGGGGAAAAAATCAAGAGAAGTGGAGTGCTGGGGGCTTGCTGGAAGAAGACAGAAGATTATTTATTCTGAGTTGTAATTGACTTAAATTAATAACTCTGTTTCCTCTCTTGGGTCCTCACAAATATTGCTGTACTGTGAGGAGTAAGCCTTGTTTGGATTTTCTAGACAATTTTATGTCAGAGGGGTGAACAAAGCTATTTCTCCAAGCAGTCTCGACTTCCTGTCATCTAGTCTGTCTTCTGGTAGACAAGATGGTAACCTTCCTCACACACACATCATGTCTTTGGTTTAAAGTTATTAGCGCCCTGCCATGAGGTCCTACATTATGCCAGACATGCCTTCGCCCTTTAAAGTTTACGACTCTCTTATTTTATGGCTCTCTTTACTGATGCACAAAACTAGGACCTAAATATGCTGCCCGGGAATCCCCACTTTGCTCCAGAGAAGTAAGAAACCTTTAGTTTAGATTAATCTGATGAAGACCAAAACTCCCAGTTAAATGCAGCCAACAGACAATAGATTTCCCAACCATAAATTAATGTGCTATCTTGGGAATCAGCTCAGTGGTAGAGAACTTGTCTAGCAAGGCAAGTACAGTTCCTAGCACCAAATTCACTGACAGAACTTCTTTAGTGCCAAATCCTTTAAAGAAATTAGTAGCAAATATTGACGAGAATGACATTTTCGTATATGTACACAATGTACTTTGATCATGTTTCTTTTTGCCCTCTCTGTCCTCCTCCCAGTTCTCGGTCCTTCCTCCAAATAGACCTCCTTCTACTTGTATTTTTTTAATCTAGATTCTGCATATGAGAAAAAATATGCTGTGTTGACTTTTGGACTCTGCCTTATTCCACTTAACATGTTTTTCCATCTGTTCTCTTGCAAATAGCATAATCTCGGTCCTACTTATGGCTAACTAAAACTCATACATCACCTCGGCTTTGCCCATTCATCTAGAAACAGGCGCTGAGGCTGCTTCTGTGACTGGGCTTTGCGAATAGGCTGAATGAACATGAGTGGGCAGATAGATGTCTCTGCTGTGTACTAACCTTGATTTCTTCAGGTGGGCACCCAAAAGTGGCACAGCTGGGGAATTAGCTTCTATGTGTGTGAAGAGAACAGAAGAACAGAGGTTGGGCCCTTTGCATGGCTCCTTATTTCAGAAGCTGCCTAAGATTCAGTGCTATTGGAGAGTCGGTCTGGAAAGTGGCTGAGGCTGCTGGGTACTTTCCAGATGTCGTTCTGTGGATGCACTCTGACTTCATCCTCCCTTTACGTTAATGAGAATGCTCTTTCTTCCAGTTTCTATTATCTTTTATGCCACAGTGAAATGTTCGCTTTCTTGCGAATCTTTACCACATTTTTTAGTAGGCAAACCTCACTGATTCCAGTTGTATAATTACGTTCTCCTTGGTCTACTTGCCTCTCCAGCAGTGAATCATCATGGCAGTAAAGGCAGGACCCTACTTCACTAATCCTCCCTCAGAAGAAGACACGTTTCTCCTGTATCCATAATGTGTGCATATGAATTGTCGACACAGCAAAACAACAGGGAATATGAAACATTTTGCATTTGGTTACACAAATTCTAGACTTTAAATTTTTTTCTCTATTTGCTGAAGATATATCAAATTGGATCACTCCAAATCCATAGTCACACCGACTGCCTCAGTTAAACTCTGGGTTACAGAACAAAACAAGGAGATACAACTTCGGGGCAGTGAGTTGGAGGAAGGTGGGAGGAGGTGGAGAGGGCCGGAAAGAGCTAAGAGAAGGTGGGGTGAGGGCCATCGGATTGCTTCACATACATGCACGACGGTGTCAAAGAATGAATTTAATTAAAATGTGCCTCGTTAGACTACATTTAAGGCATTGAGGGAGTTTCTCAACTGAAAAGCAGGAAATGACTAAACTGGCTAGCAGAAATGATTCTCCCAGTTGGAGGTCCCAGGTGCACCAGCCTGAGGGTGAAAAGGAATCTCAGAAGGGAAGGAAGAGACCTGCACTCTCTACAGTTCAAGTCTCCATTTGGAGATCTTAGGCCAAGCATTTGTCTGTAGGCCTTGGTCCATTATCAGAAGAATAAAAAGCTGAGCTTCATGGCCTCTGGTCTGTTTTCTTCCCGAGAAGTTACATCCTCCAAAAGCCTTTGCCACCTTCACTTCCTAATGTCCTCTCTGGCTACAACATGGCTGCAGGTGTGCCATCAGGAGCCAGATGGTGGGTTGTAGTCTCTTCTCTGCATTGTTTTTTCCTGACCCTGCTCATGAATGACCAAGAGCGTTTGGCAGACGCCAATCTTTCCAACAGTCTCGTAGTGGGTTGAGACCCACTGATTTCTCTTCTATGTCTGAGAACTTAGGGTGACCACTGGGACTAAAAGTGGAGGCTAGCCTTCCCTACTGACTCCAAGCACTGTGTGCACCACACAAAGCCATGTGTGGGCAGCCCATGGAATGAAGACTGTCTGTCACTGCTGGTGGCTCCCCTTGATCTTCTCCTTCCTGGTTTGTCTGAAACACATCCTCTTTAATAAGCTGACCTCACCTATTGCCATCATCAGTATCTATCACTCTTTCTGGAAGATGACTACAAGTGATATGAACCCCTTTGGCTATGAGTTTATCATCTTCAAGATTTTCTGTTGCTTCTTGTCTGACTGTTCAAGGAAGGACATCACTTAGCTAGAATTCACTGTGCCACCTGCAGTTTACAGTCAAAGAAATGCACATAGATAATTTAGAAGGGATCATCAGATACCTACTCTTCTTACAAGGTTTTGTTTAATCGTGTTTGGGCAAGAGTAGGAAAGTGGGGGTACAAACATTGAAGTTGATGTTAGATCTGGCATTAGATCCCATGAGTCCCTACCTTCCTGTTCAGCCCTAGATTACTAACACAGCCACCAATCAGTAACAACTGTCTAGGGGTAGAAGACCCAAGTGGGGGCTTTCCTAAGGTCCAGGCTACACTGAATGGAAGGACCTGGGTCAGGTAGATCCTGGTGGGTCCACATCATCTTATCAAGACTGTTATTAGCTCCTGTAAGCTAAGTTTCTTAGCTGTGAAATGGATTAGTGCTCCCTAAGAAGCTTTAGAAGTTAACAGATGTGGAACTCTTAGCACACAATCTGACATCAGGAATAGTGGTGAGTTTGTGTGTGTGTGTGTGTGTGTGTGTGTGTGTGTGTGTGTGTGCTTATGTATATGTGCACATACACAAGTGTGTGTGTGTGTGTGTGTGTGTGTGTGTGTGTGTGTGTGTGTACATATGTTTAGGTTTAACAACCCAGTATTAGCTAATCAATTAGTGGGCACATCCCTGGGGAAAACTAATTCTCCTTCTCATCAGTCATAACTTGCCTATGGCTCTTCTAGGGGTGAGGTCCCTAAAAGTTCCTTCATTTATGTCATCTGGTGCCATTGTTCAGGTCTTGTTTAGACAATCATATTACTGAGATTTCGTGGGTGCCACTCTCCTGTTGTATGTCCAGGTCTTCTTGGCTGTTCAAGTCCTTCTGTCCACTATGATATTCCCTGAGCTTTAGGCGTGGGTTTGTGCTGGAGATGTATCTGGGCTGAACAACTTCTCAGAGCCGGTGCTTTCTGTGTTGTGAAATCTTCAGCATCCTAAATCCCTTAATGAGAGGGAGAAAAAAAGGCAAATGATCAATGGGCTTCTCGTTTAAAAGCCTCCGCTTGCGTGCTCCATCTTACCTGGTGTCTGGGCTGCAGAGTGTGGCCAAGCAGGAATTTCATCCTGTGTATAGCTGTCTGACTCAACTATGAACTGAAAATCATTTAGCTGAAGTTGTGACAAAGCCAGCAATTAGAGTTTGCCTGCAGGTTGGGGCTGTGGCAGTGGCCATGATGCAATCCTCCCACAGCCAGCATTAGGCTCAGGCAGACTCCCTGCTGTACCTGGCCTCTGGGGAGTTAACAGGCTGGCCAGCCTGGATGGGCAGCAGGGAAGGGGACAAGGGAAACTGGCCCGAGCGATGTCTCAGGAAGTATTTCTAGCACTGACTAAACAGTGGTTCTGGGTGTCCCTGCAGCTCAGCAGGATTTGTGGTCAGGAAGCAGAGGTCAGTGTGAAAGTAAACAGCCAAGGCCACACAGCAAGCAAGCTCTAGTGCCTAGATTTGCATCCGGGTCTTCTGAGTCCAGTGTCTATATTTATCTACCACACTGGGATAAAGGCTGGTCTGTGGGAAGACTACATGACCAGGCATTAGTGTAGACACTTGTGGGTCCCCTTGCAAAATTTGTGGCACTGAGAACTGTGCCATTCTTTAAGGATAACAATAACCCTAGTAATCTGAGCCCTGACTACTTGCACCCAGAGGTTGTGCTAATTAAGCTCTTTACAGCTCCTTTAATTCTCACAACAGTTCTGCCTCAGTTTTACACACAAGGAAACGGAAGCTCCGAATGATGAGCTGACCTGACAAAACCAGAATATGGACCCGGGTCTGTATGACCTCAGGCTCTTCCCCAAGGGCAGTGCCACCTGCTTGTCCTCTCTTCCGGTTACTTTGTCTTATTACTCAAAGGAATGCCCAGCGTCCAATTGCCCCTGGCACTCAGGCCCACAGAAATAGTAACACTAATGGGTAAGCTCTTCCTTCTCTTTGTTCCACACTCAGAGTACAAGGAGTGATTCCACACTCGTTCATCACATTTGGGTCACACAGCAACTTCCAAGGCTCCTGGTAGGATGGATCCTGCATAACTAAGGCCTTCCTCAGAGCCACAGCTGATGGAACAGCATGGGCCACAGCCACCCTCAAACCTCCACATGAGATTCGGGGCTCTTTGCCAGATACCTCTGAAACCTCTGCTCTCTTCTTGACTGCCTAAGAAATAGGTGCCAAGCAAGCTACCTCTCCCCAAGCCATCAGGACTCTGAGAAGGCCAAGCTTCCTCATCATCTAGGAAGTGACCTCAGGGACTGAGCAGACCAGATCTGGAGTCATTTAAATTTGGGTCCCAGGCCCACAGTTGCATGGCCTCACGTTCATCTGTTTGTCCCCTTCATGATATAGCAGCAATAGAGCCTACGCTGTGTACGTATGTGAGGGCAGAAGAAGGTAACACTTGTGAAGGCAATGGCCACAGGAACCACAAGATGGAAGTTGTTATCGCCCTCTTAGTCGTTCGTTCATTCATTCATTCATTCATTCATTCATTCATTCATTCATGTATTCAAGCAGGAGCCCGTGAGATGGCTCAGTAGATAAGAGCACTTGGCACACAAGCCTGGCACCCAGAATTGATCCCCGGAACCCACATAAAAGGCTGGACATGGCGGCACACATCAGCAACCCTAGGGGCATAGGAGGCAGAGACAAGAGAATTACCAGAACCTTGAGGACCACCTAGCCCAGAACAGCAACACAACAGAAACAAGAGAGACCCTCCTCCACAAGGCAGAGGGAGAGGACAGACACCCCAGAGTTGTCTTCGGATCTCCACACACTCACTCCAGCATACATGCCTCCATGCGTGCATATGACACACATGCTAATAAAAAATAATGTTTTAACTCTTATTCAAACAAGTTTGTGTTCTCACCACTGTCAGGTACTCATCTAGGTTTGGGGAAGAAAATTAGTAACATACAGCCTGTATCTCCAAGGAGCTCAGTCTACGGGTGGGGTCCTATTAAGCAGACAATTACAGCATAGTGCAGTCTATCTTAAACCCTCAATACATTTATTGATTGATTGATTGATTGATTGGCTGGTTGGTTGGTTGATTTGTTTGTTTGTTTGTTATTGCATTGCTAGAGATGGAAGTCAGGCCCTCTGTGCAGATGCCCTAGCACCATGCTTTATCCCTATCTCCTTTTCCCAAGCTAGCCTATACCTTATGATCCTCCTGTCTCAGCTTCTCAAGAACTGTAATTCTGGTTGTGCAGCAAGCTACACCTGGAGGTGACTGTGAGCCACTTGATATAGGTGATGGGAACAAAACTGGTCTTCTGGAAGAGTAGAAAAGGTTCCTAACCACTGAGCCACCACACCAGCCCTTAATCTTCCCTTTAATGTTGGAGCCAAAAAACAGGTCAATGACTCCTCCTACACTTCTGGAGAGAGCATACGGCTGGAAAGTCAGTGGCCATTTCTAGTGCTTCGTGAAAAAAGACTGTGGTCCCCCTCACCTGGATTCTAACCGCCATCTGATTTCAAGATCTTTGGTGTAGTCCATGGTGAGGCACATGCATTCGCTTTCCACTTAAATAATCATATTGAATTAAATCCCCCATCCTTGTGAGCTGAGAGTGTGGGAATGCTTATCCTCAAACCTAAACAAAAGCTTCCAAGTTTCAGATGTGAAGGATGACCCAGGACCTAGAACTTAGGGCTGCCAGCCCCTCCGGATGAACTTTCTATTACCTTCTCCCTGGGCACATGAACTGTGGGGTGTGGAGGCAGTTAGCCCTAATAATATATGTGCACAGAGAGAAAGGACTGTCCTAAGTTCTAGACATGCCCTTGTCACAAAAGTCTTCCTGACATGAGTTTGGGATAAGTTTCCTAAATGCTGGGGCTCCAGGAAGCCACTTACCTTTGTAAATGAAACAAGAAATCCCAAGAACAAACCAACTTTCTTTCATCTCCTTTCTTCTTTGCCAGCCCATCTTGCATAAGCACGGTGACCATCCATTGGGTGGCGGGTGTGTTGTAAGTGAAACGTCTACAGGCACTACAGGAATGACTTGGTGCCTCGCCCACCTCATTAGAATTCTAATTGGGGTGTGTAGGAGAGGCTTCTATAAATGGTAAGGCAGTCCTTGGCGCCTGTCTCCCCACATCATCTCTGTCATTCCCAGAGGAGCCCCAGGAAAGGCAGAAGAAGCCGAACATGAGTGGTGAGTGTGGTGTCTCTCCAGCAGGTCCTCTCGGGAAACCCATTCTACCTTCTGGGCCTGCCTGGCAGAGCAGCCAGTCGGGACAGTTGTGTGTCTTGGGGACTCTGTTTTGGGGTTCTGTTCAGGGGCATCTCTATTCTAGAGTACCTGCTGGGTTCTGCTGGCAGATTTCAGTGGCGGAACGTGACTGGAATGGATGGCATGTGGGTAGGATGTTCAACACATTCCCCTTCAGGACAAGCTTTTGTCTTTATTGGTACTTATTCGTTGCTACCTATAAAGTCAAGTCAGATGGCACTCTGGGTTTCTTAGTACACTTTTCCTGGCTGTCAGTAGCAGGGACAAAGGAAAGCAACTTTCACAGGGTGAGAGAGAGACATGTGGAAGATGAGTGCTGAGAAGCCGCTGGCGTGTTCCTAAGTAAACTACAGATCCTCAAACACTGGGGCAGCCTCCCTGGCTTCACTGGCTGTGTGAAGGCCCAGGAGCAGACGTGGCAAGCATGTCACACGTTCCCGACTGTCCCTAGGAACAGCACCAGGGAAGGCGACTGAAAAGGAACAAGAAGTGCAGGTTTTTTGACTCCGTGGTTACTGTCGAGGATTTGGGCCCTGCTAATTACTGCCTATCATGGTGATTGGCCTTGGACCTTGATGCCAGCAATGCCAAACCCAAACAAAGCATGAGTCAAACCTGTAAAGTGTGGTGAATGGTGGTTAGGAGCACAGAGTACCAATCCAGACACAGAAGGTGGATATGGGCCCCAGATGAGGACTGGGCAGGGGATGCTCATGGTACCATCCAGTCCCTCTCACGAATACAAGCACGGCTGAGATGCTAAAAAGAAGTTCTCGGGGGTCTTACAACTTCGCCAAAAGGGGTTGGAAGTTGTCATCCAGTACATCTCTCTTCTGCCAGGAAGAGGCTGGGGACCGGGTACAGGAAGAGCCTTAGGAAGGTCAAACAGCAAGTTGGTAGCAAAAATGAACCAAATCCCCAGTACCAGGGTGCCTTTCCACTAGGCTCTGTGTCCAGATCTGAGCTCAAAAATGACTCCCAGCAGGTGAGCCACCAGACCTCTTTCTTGAGCTTGGACTTCGGCTGCTTTCTTGCAGGGAAGAGCTGGGAACTTCTCCTGGGTTCCTGACTTCTTTGTATACACCTACAACCTGCCAAGGTCCTTTCCTATCCTTATTTCAATTCCTCAGACCACAAGAGTATCCAGGCTCCCCAAAAAGAAGATCATCTCTCTGAGCTCCATATCTTGAGACTTCAGCCCCACCTGTTGTTTGCATCGAAGACCAGATTAGACACACACACACACACACACACACACACACACACACACACACACACACAGCCCTGGCTCAATGGCCTCTGTCACCTCCCTTAGCATGTGCCCACTTTGTGCTGCTCAAGCTGTATCTACCATTTAGGATTATATCCAAGAGCAGGGCTGTGGAAGCAATTGGCTTTCAGCCCTGTCCCTAGTGATCTTAGGGGTACTCTACCCTGTGAGTCTGTTTCCTCAGCTCTGACGTGGATTATACTCACCTAAGAGTGTGCATTAGCATGACTTAGTAGCACTTGGGAGTTTTTGGTTTTTTGGGTTTTTTTTTTTTTTTTACTGCGCCTGTTTCCTCCTTACCTTAGGATCTTAAGAAAGCCTGATGAGGAAGGGGTAGGTGTTAGGGTGCAAACATTGTTTCCATATATAGAATCATCAAAGAGTTTTTTTTTTTTAAAAAGACAGTCTGTGTTTTAAAAAAGGAGAAGCCCCCGTGGGATAAAATCCATTTTCTGTTCCCAGGTGATTTCCAGAGGACCTCTTCTATTAGCACAAGTCACCCCAGCCTCCTTCCTCATCTTCCTTTCACGAGTTCCCAGGTTTGCTTGGGTTCACACACTCTTTGAATTCACCTCTAATGGCTTCCTATGCTGCCTCTACCCTGCAGGGCTGTGGTGTGCATGTGGGGCAGCCATTCCCCTCCTTGGGGCCCACATGCTAGGCTGGGGTGTGTGTTGGAATTTGGAGATTCTCTCTGTATCACTTAGGAGGAAAGGAAACAAGATTGGGTCTCTTGGGTGGAAAGATGGCTTCCAAAGGAGACTGCATTGCGTATGCTGAGCCCCTCTCCCTTGGGAGATGATGGTAGCTTCTCTCCCTCCACTCCTACCCCATAGAGCAGCCACACAAGTCATTCGTGTGAAGGATCTTTCACACATATGAACTGAAGCATAGCCTAAGGTACCTGTTCTCTGCCCCAGCTACACATTTGGAATCAGCAGTAAAGTCGCTTTTAAAGGCCAAAGGTGTTCCTAATCCCGATCCTGATTTGATTGGTTGGGGAAACTCTTGGCTCAAGACATCACTCTCCTGGTGACTCCCCCGTGTGTCAAGGCTTGAAGCACCACCCCCCACCCCCACCCCAGCAGGAGAGATGACAAGCTCACTCTTTAGAAAGGAAGCATGTGAAGTCCTTCACCTCTAACCTGTCAGCATGATACCCAGGGCACAGAGCAGGCTGTGGTTAATGGCTTCTACAACACCACAGTAGTTGGCTGAAGCGAGCAGCTTGGAGTCAGATTTTTGTCAAGGAAAATTGGATTCCATCTTGGCCTTGGGTCTAGGTTCTGTCTGAGCTTGTGATATTGGAGCAATGAGTTCACCCCGCTGAACTCACAACACCCCCACCCCCATTGTAAATTGGTATAACGCCGTAGGCTTTTATGAGTTTAAAGGATGCAAGTGTGGTGCTCCGTGCTTGGCACAGAAGGAGCTACAGCCTTCCTGACCTTAGAAGAGGCAGATGTTGAGGTCTCACCACTCCCTTTGTATGTTGAGACACCCACAGTTCAGAGACATTGAGGGCCTAACCCAAGGCCTCTCTACCTATCCAAGGTTTTACCCCAGGAACTTTGCCAGACCCTTCCCCGGCCTGCTGACAGATCCTGGCCTTGAGGCCTGCTGACTGACAGATCCTGGCCTTCAGTGCCAGGAAATGTCGCAGTGTGTAAAGCACCCAGTTTGGAGGTGTCTTACTGTGGAGAGAGGCTAAAAGCAATTGATACCGACTGGAAAGAGAGAAAGGAGAGTGTGTCTGGCAGTGAGTCCTGGGATCCAAGGAGTGGCTGGCCAGGGCCTGGAGCCTGAGGGAGTGGCCTGGGGAATGACTCCTGCTTCCGTGGCTTGGATCCGAGACCTGGCTACTAAGCCAAGCTCTGCTTCTAAGCTACACTGTGCTTTCAGTAGGGTCCCTTCTGCCATTTTGGAGTTGGGGCGGGGAATCTGGTTTTCTGAAGTGAGATATGGGAATTATATTGAATTACGTCACCATTTTTCAAGATGTCCATTCCAATCCATTTCAGATTGTGACATCAGTTTAGACAACCAGCATGTGCTGTAAGTTGGTGTAATGGAGAAAATGTCAAGAGTATGTGCATTGTGGTATCTAGTTACAAATCAATGTCAGGGAACACCAAAATATGCTTCGTAGTGTGGTCCCTATCCTGAAATCCTCTCAGCTAAATGACTTTTAGATTTTCCATTAGTTGGGACTGTGGAGCTCGCTCAATAGTTGTTCTTGCAGAGGACCCAGGCTCAGTTCCAAACACTTGCATGGTGTCCCAGCCATCCATAATTCCAGTTCCAGGGAGTCTGATGACCTTTTCTGGCCTCTGAGGGTACCAGGCATGCGTGTAGTACACTGACATACATAAAAGGAAATCACTTGTACACATAAAAAATAAGTGAAGTATAATTTCCATTAGCATTAATTAAGTCTGGAAACCTGTAATATAAGAATGCATCTTTGCCTAAGGAAGACATAATAAGAATAGAATCAGACTGGTGTGTGTAGGAGACCAGCTCCCCATGTGTTAGGCCTGCCATCTTGGTGCCCCGCTAGCTCCTTTCTCAGCCCAACACTTAGCAACCAAGACATCCTCAGATGTCTGCTGCCAGCAATTTCTTTATAGAGCTGGCCTGATAAGGGCATGTTTAGCCGATGGTAATCTCCTGTCACAGTCTGACATCTTCTTACACTGCCCTGCCAAATGTGAGCCCCAGAAGAGATGGGTGAGAGCTATAATCACAGGATCATAGAAGTAGGATTACTTGTAAATGACAGTGATTCCCCAAGAGACAACCAACCAGAAAACAAAAGCCACCCAGCTGTTCATTTCCTCTTTACACAATAGATCTGAATGTAGGTAGATCCAGAGATGTTCATTTCCTCTTTACACAATAGATCTGAATGTAGGTAGATCCGGAAAGGGAAGGGAACTACATAGTTCTCAGAACACAAGCTCTGACCAGCCCCACGACTTACTGCCACACATGGCCCCTGTGGAATCTGAGGTGGATATTGCAAGCCCCATCCACATCACTTTACACCCGAGACAACAGGATAGAAGAAAGAGGAGGAAAATAGGCCAAGCACATTTGCCAACTGCTGCCACAAAGGTTTCCTAGCTGGGCGTGATGTAATGATGAGGTGATGTCATCTCAGTGCTGGGAGGCTGAGGCAGGAGGATCAAAAGTTCCAGCAAGCTTGGGCGTGTTCCAAGTGTGTGGAGATAGAATAGGGTCACATATTCAGGGCACTCCTGGGCTACATAGCGAGGCTTATCTCAGAACCAAAGATCTTCAAAAGAATTGAATACAGCAACTCAGAGAAATACATGCTTCATAAAAGCCCTTTTCATAACAGCCAGAATATAGAAACAACCCATGTCTACCAGCTGAGTAAAAGATAAAATGTAGGGTGTATTTGTGTAGTGGAATATGGTTCGTCCATAGGAGAATAAGTTGTGCATTCAACAGCATGAACGAGCCTTGGAAATATTGTACCAAGCAAAACGAGGCAGACGTCAAGAACCAGTACTGTGTGGTTCCGTTTTTAACAGATCATCCAGAACAGACAAAACTGTAGAGGCAGGAAACAGACCGGAGGTCAGAAGACTCTAGGGAGGAGTGGCAATGATGGAAACTAGGTAGAGTTCACACAACATACAAATATACTAAACATACTGAAGTGTACTTAAAATGCGTAAGATGTTAATTTTTATCCTATGTCACTGCAATTTTAAAAGACTCATTGGAAGTTCTGGCCTATAAACCACTGGCTAGACATGGTTTATGTGCGTCCCCTGACGGGAACCTGTGAGATGCACAGCCTATTAAAATGCAGGTTTTGTTATAGGAAAGGGGGAAACAAGTGAACTTCGGGATAGAATTTAGCAGTCTCTCCATCAGAAATGCTGGTGATGCTGGTATTTACTGAGATATGTCTTCATCCTGACACTGATACAAAGAGTCATCCTAGGGTGGGATGGGGAAATGGTCTGCAGTGAGACATCAGGGGCATTTGCTTGCAGACTTCCCCATCTTTGTGCAGGGAGAAGCTTAGAAAGCAAATGAGTCGTTTCTCGGTGTTCTTTCCCCCTCTTTTCCCCCAGGAACTCAAACCCAGGGCTTTGAGCATTCTAGTCTCCTGCCTAAATCAAGCTATACCCCTAGTCTTTCCCTTTCCTCCTGACAATGTTTAAGTGTGTGACTTGAGTCCATTGCAGGCCAAGGAGACTCTCCCTTCACCTCTTCCTTTCACCCAAGCAGGCAATAGAAAACACCTCTGAGATGAAAACACATTCGTGAGCTTTCAACCTGAGGAGACCCCAAGATGGCGGACACTTTTTCCCCTTTCCCTTCATTTTTTTTTTCCTTTTTTCAGAGCTGGGGACCGAACCCAGGGCCTTGTGCCCCCTTTCCCTTCTTACTCTTCTGGCAAAGTAGACAACATGCTCTGTTAGGAGCAATGATCTGGGCATAGCCAAAGGCCCCTGCTACCCACAAACAGGAGTTCCTGATTCAGAGGTTCATGGGTGGGACAGGGTCCGAGAATGGCAGCCAGTGAGCCTTCTTGTGCAGCTCTCTCAGGGACGACAAGGCAGATGGATCCTGTTCATTCACTGTCCCCAAAGACTGCCCTCCAAGAACACGTTTCCTCCCACTAGGTACTCAGTGTCCCTGTTCGTTAGGTTACAATGTCAGTGAGTAGACAGTACATCCTAAGCACCTCTTACTACCTACAGTAGCTTCTGGGTTCTGAGCCTTACATGGAACCTATTCCCAAGAGAAGACCTGGGGACACAGTGACAGTAGAGTCAGAGATCCTGGTGGAAAGGAAATGCTGTTTCCTTGTAGCCTGCTTACAGTGCTCCTAGTTAACAAATGAATGAAATTTCCACACCAGCCAGCCCCACTCTTGTAGCATTAACTAGATGCCCTATGGCCTATGGAATAAGAGCTCGGTTTCACAAGTCTGTTAATCACACAGATGTAAAGAAAAAGACTGCTGATCCAAATTATGGACAAATTAAAGCAAGCTATATTTTGGTTTTAGTAAGTCTTCATTACATAGACAACCTTGATTGATTACAGAGTTAATTAATGATTAATGATGACCATAGTCATTGATGATTATATCAATTTCCCTTCCCTGAAGAACAGGGTCATGATAACTGAAGCCTCTAACCCTCTGAGGACATGGTTGGTTTCCTAGGCAACCAGCCACTATCCTGAGGCTGTTGGAAGCTCCCAACCACCAGTTATCTTATTAGTTTAAAAAGACACTCACCCTTTCCAAGATCCCAACTGTTTTAGAAGACTTGTGCCAGGAAAAGGCAGAGACCAAATATACATTTCTGATTGGGCCACACAGCTTAGTCCATGCTCTGCTGATTTCTAGGTACCAAGGTGGACGCTCTGTCTCCTGAACTTGTTTGCAGTTGCCAGAGTCATCCATGGTGTATATATAATATATATAATGGGTTCCCTGTGTGGTCAACAGTTGACACGCTGCATACTGGTGACACATATGAGTCCACCTTTCCGTCTTCCTTCAACTCAGGAAGGACTTCCAGATCTCACAATACCCCTCAGGTCTCTCATGACTGTGTACCTACCATATCCCACTCAGGAAGGAGTAACTATGACCAAGGCTTCCCCACATCTTGGCTCTTTCACCTATAAAACTCTGAGTGCAACTCATGGCATTAATGGGCTAAGGCATGTAAAGACTTGGGACGATGGTTAGCACATCAAAGCCTAGCAAACTTCAGCTAATGCAGTGATTGTCATCACCACAATCATGCTGCAGCTGACCTGTCTGCTACACCTCTGGTGGGAGGGATCGGGTCCTTACAGCCTTCTCTCATCCTGAAGTGCAGCCTCATCTCGATTATTCCTTCCAAGCACAGCCACTGGTTTCTAGAATGAATGAGGAAGGCACAGCTATGGCAGAGTGCATAAACGTCAGTAGAACCAAGAGGCAGGGGTTGGGGTGGGGGTAAAACCCCTGTGGATGGGAACAGATGCCAACCATAAATGTGACTCTCCCCACTCTTCTATCCTTACCCCTGTCCTCGGCAGAGGGCCGTACACTTTCTGCCCCAAAACAGTCCATGGTCTAGCAAAGTGAGCTTTTACTTCTGGCCATGCATCATTTGGGGGATAAAAAAAGTCAGAGGCTAAAGGGTCTGAAAACACCTGGCTCATAAATTCCTCCTCCTCCTCCTCCTCCTCTTCCTCCTCCTCCTCCTCCTCTTCCTCCTCTTCCTCCTCCTCCTCTTCCTCCTCCTCCTCCTTCTCTCTTTTGTTTTTGTTCTTGTTTTGTTTTTATTTTTATCAAGAAGGGTTTCTCTGTGTAGCTTCTGCTGTCCTGGAAGCTGTAGATCAGGCTGACCTTGAACTCAGAGACCCACCTGCCTCTGCCTCTCTCTCTGCCTCTCTGCCTCTCTGCCTCTCTGCCTCTCTGCCTCTGCCTCTGCCTCTGCCTCTGCCTCTGCCTCTGCCTCTGCCTCTGCCTCTGCCTCTGCCTCTGCCTCTGCCTCTCTGCCTCTCTGCCTCTCTGCCTCTCTGCCTCTCTGCCTCTCTGCCTCTCTGCCTCTGCCTCCTCCCCCGCCTCCAAGTGCTGGGATCAAAGGATTGCACCACCACTGCCTGGTAAGGCCCTTCTTTTCTTTGAAACAAGATAGAATTGGAGATTTTTGTTTTACAGATTTCATTTCCCTTTAATACATACTGATGGTGGGATTGTTCGACCATAGGGCGGTTCCATTTTTTAGGGCATTAACACTGAGCCAAATCCCCAACCCCTCATTTTTTAATTGTCTTGAAGGACTGCTACACTGTTTTCCATAATAGCTATATTGTAATAATTTCCATTTCTACCACAGTGCATAGGGTTGTTCTTCTCTCAGCTCACATTACTTCTTATCTTTTGTATTTTGGAAAGTAATGGTTCCTACCAGAGTAAGATAATCTCACAGTTTTGATTTGCATCTCCCCCGTGATTGTGTATACTGAGCACCGTATACCTTCATATAGCTTTCTGCCAGTTTCTGTTCTCTTTTAAGGTCAAGTATTTTCAGTAAAGCCTTTCTGGCCTCTACAAAAATATAGCCAAACAAAACAAAACCCTTCTGTGTTGTCTGCATTTCCCATGTACCTTTAGTTGAAAGAAACTGGATTCTTCCAATCCTATCCTTCACTATGTCTTTTTCTTGTCTTGCTGACTAAGAAAAACCTTTGACTGATCGACATACATTTTACAGATTTCTACTCCCAACGTGTCTGACAGTGCTTTATAAACAATAGGTCTCTCTCTCTCTCTCTCTCTCTCTCTCTCTCTCTCTCTCTCTCTCTCTCACACACACACACACACACACACACACACACACACACACTTTGAATACCCCACATTCACCCTGTTCTATGGACTACATTTTGAGTTGCATTTAGAACAGATTTCGGTATTTGTTTATCTATCTTCGCTCTTTGGTCATGCGGCTGTTGCCTGCACGCACGCCTATGCATCACCTGTGTTTGGTGCCTGCAGAAGTCAGAGAAGGCCTTAGGATTCCCTGGAATTGGAGTTACAGACCCTTCTTACTCGCATGTGAATTTGGGGGCTCTAACCTGGGTCCTCTGGGAGAACAGCGGATGCTCTAACCATCGAGCCGTCTGTCCTGGCTCTAAGACAGTTACTTTTTTGATGTTAGCTTTGCTTTGTTTATTTACATATCCCTTCATTCACTTCTGTGCCTAATCAGTCAAGCAGAGTGCTAGGCTAAGAATATAAAGATGGAGAGGATGTGTCCTCATGGACAGCCTGTCAACACACACAAACGGGGATGGTTTCTGACGGTGCGATGTGCCGTCATATGCTCAAGACTACTTCACGGTGAAAACAGAGAGCAGTTTGTTTTGCAGTGGAGTGAGTGATGTAACACCCCAGCTATAACTCGAAAGGATAAGATTTCCCAACAGGTTGGATTGAGCTAAATGTCTCATAAATTATGTCATCTCCCATAAGCCTGATGTAGTTTCGCTCTACTGCTTCCACGGTCATCTGAGAAGTGGAGGAGGGTGGCTTCTGAGACATTTGTCATAGGGAGCACTTCCCGGGGAGCACTCGCAAGTTGCTTCTGCTAATATTCCCCAATCCCAAGCACTATCAAGGCTTCTTAAAGTTGTGGCTGATCTCTCTGGTCTCCAAGGCCAACACCAATGTATAGACATCAACCCTGGTGAGATTGAGAGTGGAAAGATGCATTTGGGGTCAGAGAAATCACCTCCTCTCAGTTCTGTTGGAGTCCTGATGACACCCAGTTCTCTTTCCTTTCTTTTCTTTTAACCTGTGTGTGTGTGTGTGTGCAGGAGCACTGTGGCATGCTCAGGAACATGCTGTCTGTAGATGTTGGGATACCTTCCTCAATGTTTCCTCACCATATTTCCCAGGGAAGGTCTTTCCCTGAACATGGAGCAAGCTGTTTCATCTAGATTGCCCCATCAGCAAGCCCTGGGGACCTGCCTATTTCTACCCTTAGTACCAGGCTATAGCTATGCACCAACACCCAGCTGTTTATGGAAACGCTACAGATCTGAGCCGAGGTCCTCAGGGTTTCACAAATACTTCACCCACCAAACTGTCTCCCCAGTCTCTTGTGACATGGTTCTTCTAGCTGGTTGAGTGATATTTCCTTGAGTGTTCAGCCTACTCCTCAAGGCCTAATGACAAGTCACAAGATGGACGGAGAGAGTCTGAGCAGAGGGAATGGTTGGTGGAGTGGCTTGGCCACCTGAAAGGCAGGACATTTATGTGATCCTGGATTATGTGAGTTGCAGTATTTGTATACAGAAAGGTTGAATGGGGACAAGTGGTGACCGTTCTGCTATGCAGAAGTGACGCTTTTGTGCCGTACTGTGACTCCTACGTGGTCAGCTCCCTGCTGCCTCCATACCCATGCATGGCTTTTTGGTATGCTGCACACTTGTTCCTTCTCCCTCAAGACTTCAGATTCTATTTTCTGTCTTACAGCTTTAGAGGTCCAAAACATCAACTGGCAGATGCCAATGAATCGAAGGGCACATCACACAGACAAGTTCTCCAGCCAAGATTTCATTGTACGGAGAGGACAGCCCTGGGAGGTAATACTGCTCTGCAACCGAAGTCTTGAGTCTGGAGACAATCTGAACTTCATCGTTTCCACAGGTACTCACTCTGCCCCCTCCACACATACCTACTGAGCTACCCTTGAGGGGCCATTGGGCTTTGAGCTATGTCTTGATTTAGGATAACTATGGGAGCATGAGACTTATGGTCTTCAAATCAAGAAGGATGTGGCCTGCATGTTCCCTCTAGTTACCTCAAGCACTACAATGACATGCTTTACTGGATGAAGGCCTAGATCAGTGGTTCTCACCCTTCCTAATGCTTTGACCCCTTAATACAGTTTCTCCTGTTGTGGTGGACCCCAACCATAAAATTATATCATTGCTACTTCATAGCTGTAACTTTGCTACTATTAGGAATTGTAATGTAAACATCTGTGTTTTCTGATGGGCTTGGATGGCACAGGACCCACAGGTTGAGAACCACCAACCCAGAGGCATTCATTCACAGTGACATCAGAGCCTGGTTTCTTCTAGGTCCTACCCATCTCCTTTTGTTTCCTTCATTTTCTGTTTCTCTCACAGGTCCCCAGCCCTCTGAGTCAGCCAGGACAAAGGCTGTATTTTCCATCTCTGGGAGAAATACAAGTGGCTGGAGTGCAGCGCTCAAAGCCAGCAATGGCAATAATCTGTTCATTGCTATTGCCAGTCCTGTCAGCGCTCCCATCGGATTGTACACACTGAATGTTGAGGTCTCCTCCAAGGGCAGGGTCTCCTCTGTGAAACTTGGCACATTCACAGTGCTCTTCAACCCATGGCAACAAGGTAGGTCTCTAAGCACTGCGTTCCCACATGTCCCTGATAGAAACAATGAGTGTGCAAAAGAGAGAAGGTTACCCTGTGCTCCTTACAGGCTTAGATCTGGTTGGAAAACGCCTGTGGGCTGTGAAAGGAGCAGAAAGCTACTAGTCAGGAACTCCGCACTCACCTGGCTGTGTGACTCTAGGCAGTGACACTATCATTTCCATCCTCAAACACTTCCCCATTAGGTGTATGTTGTGTCGTTACCTTCTGGGGCTCCTGTGGGAGTTTTTATACAGCACGATAAATTCTAAGAGACAACCGAAGAGTAAAAGTCTACAATGTGGCAGTGCCCTGCTATTTGAAGGTGCAAATATCTCTTCCTTAGGCTCTTAGGTCAGCTTAGCTTCTCTCTCTAGGCTGAGTACCCACAGTGAGGGCTGGAAGTGTCATAGCCCAAGGCATCATTCTTCACTGGAGATTGGGGAATGGGCCCAAAATGACTGATTTCATTGGTTCACTATGGCATCTGTTTTTTTGTCTCCCTCTCCCTCCCCTTCACCCTTCCCATGTGTGTGTGTGTGTGTGTGTGTGTGTGTGTGTGTGTGTGTGTGTGTGTAACAGGGGATGATGTCTTTATGAGTAACCATGCTGAAAGACAAGAGTATGTTGAGGAAGATTCTGGCATCATCTACGTGGGCAGCACAAATCGAATTGGCATGGTTGGCTGGAACTTTGGACAGGTAAACAGACCATAAGAAGGCTGGGGTTTTCTCCCTGCGACACAAGATGCTCAGTACTTATAGCAGATTGTCCTATCATCCTGCCCTTCTATCTGTTCATTCATTTGGGACACATCTGTTGACCATCTGTTCTAGAGCCTAAGCTGAACACTGAGATACAGACAGATAAACCTCATGCTCCACAGGAGTCACAGTCTAGTTGGCATGATGGACTCTACTGGATTGATAAAGTAAAATATCTCTGATGCCACAACACACAAATAATTAAAAGACCCATCAAAGAATCTCAGGACAGTAATATAGCTCCTGTTTTTCATTCCACACAAAATTGTGGTGAAGCCCCATTATCGAATATTCTTGGCCTTTCAAACCCATAGCTTTTGTTTTGCATTACCATCTGAGCCCAGAGAGTTCCCTGGTTTTCTCAGTTTAGAAAATGATTGGGAGTGCCTTTTCACCTTTCATTTTCCAGACCATACATGAAAGCATTAGAATGAAGTACCTTGGGCAGCCAGGGTGCCCACATAGCCAGACGTGGCTGGGCAGGTGCATGTGGATCCATTCCAGGTTCCATTATGGAGCTGACTACATCAAGTTTCTAAGTTGAGCCTCTGTGTTGACTTAGTGAAGAGGGAGAACATGAGGGGTATAAAAGTACATAACACACCCAAGAATGGGAGCAGGCATTTTGGGTGGGATGGTTTGTGAAAGCCTTTTTTAGGGAAGGAGCTTGTGAGCCTGAGGAGGTAAGGGAGACTGCTAGCTAGCCATCTTGAAGAAGAACATTCTAGGAAGAAAGAAACAAATGCAAAGACTCAGGGCAAGGAGAGCAAGCATGTGAAACAATTCTCGTGTGTCTTATTTTGTAAACATAGCTTTCTGTATGTCTTCAGCCACACATTTTATCTGGTCTGTTATTAAGCAAATAGAGAAACTAAGACTAGAAAGGCTGACTCGTTCCTGAGTCCTCAGCAAAGCTGAGAGTGGACTGTACCATGCCGTCTCCTGTTCATGCTAGTGGAATGAGTTCTGGTTCATGTAGAGTGAGAGATCTGGTGAACTTGCTGGGCAAAGGCTAGTTGTTGGTGGCTGCTTCTCCATAGCTCTTAGCTCGGAAGGCCACAGAGTGACAGGGCTTGGGTAGGTCCAGTGGTCCTCACCATTGTGCTCCAACAAACTGGGTCATTTCCTTCATTTTAACATGTGGTCCCATTACGAACAGTTTGAAGAAGATATTCTGAGCATCAGCCTCTCCATTTTGGATAGAAGTCTGAATTTCCGTCGTGACCCGGCGACTGATGTGGCCCGCAGAAATGATCCCAAATATGTTTGCCGGGTGCTGAGTGCCATGGTAAGTAACAGGAGACAATAGCAAGTGCCACTCACTGCGTTATCATGTGGCTGCATGTCAGGCCATACACTTGTGTCTCATGGGTTTGGTAGCTTCAACCTTGCCCATTTTGTCAATAGAGAATGTGGAACTCCTATAAATTAAGGGACTGACATGTGTAGTGACCAAGCAGCAAAAGCAGAACCAGACCCCAAACGTGATTGGTTTCAAAGCTCCTTCTGCCATATGGCAAGGCCTGTTTTAGATGACGATGGGAACACGCCCATTAGGTGTTTACCAGGGATAGGGTGAGAGGGAGGATGAGAAGTTTTGCTCCATCATGAGGCCTCCTAGGAAAGGAGAGTTGTGTCCAGTGAGACTGGGATGTGAGCCCCCTTGGTAACATGGAACCTTCAAGTTTCTTGACAGGAGGAGAACAGAGAGCCCCACTCATTTCTAGTCAGAGAAAGAGACTCAGGGGATTAATGTAACCTACTCACAGTGTGTGCTTGTGAGTCAAACAATGTCTCGAGCTACTGGACAGGGTTTCTTTCCATTCCCATGGACCTAGACACATGAGAACAGCACACACACACACACACACACACACACACACACACACACAATCCTGGAGGAATCTGCACTCAGTGTGTACAGACTATCTCCATCAAAAAGATCTACCTGCCTAAAAATTTAAAGGTCACTACGGTGGCTTTTGGGAGCCTGAGGAGACCAGACGATCATGAGTACCTAGTCAGTCTTGGCTTCACAGAAGAACCCTGTCTCCAAAGAAAGCTAAAAATCAAAGTGAGCTCTTTTATTCTAACTTTCATGAACTAAATCATAATATAGAAATATCGTTAGCATCATTTTATGTTGGCCATGGTTTAGGCACACCTTGGACTATTTCCAGGGTGCCCAGTTACTTTGTTAGAAATCTGAATCAACTTTGGGTGGCACGCTGATGCCTAAGATTAATTAGGGAAGGCTTCTAAAAAAAAAAAAAAAAAAAAAAGGAAGGGGGAGGATCTTGAACAGAGCCCTGCAGGAAAGAAGTGAGATGGGCCCAGAGACACTTAAGACCTTCAGATCCAGGAAGGCCTTAAACATCCAGGACAGAGTATGGAGCAAGGGAGCTCTGGGCTGAACCTTCAAAAGCGAGTTGCTTTGATAAGGGGTAGCCAATGGAAGCAGAGGTCAAATAAAACTGGAGATCCGGGCCACTTAAAAAGCCAAGTTTCCTGCCAGCAAATAGAGTAGTTGAGTCCAGCCGTGAAGCCAGCTGGCTCCTCAGCTGCTGACTCACTCAGCCTGGGGCCAATCTATGCTATCTCAGAGCTGATTTCCTCAGACGTGCCTCCCTGATGCTCTCTCCAGACCCTCCTTTTGGGCAGGGCTAGGCCAGGAGCTAATTATGGCTTCTGAAGAGCTTTGAAGTACTCGGCTTTCAGCCAGCAGTGACCTTACCCCGAGCACCCATGACCCCTGGAGCTGGTGAGCTGCACATCTTCCCTGGTCAAGGACGCCTAGCTTGCATGGTACCACTGAAAGTGATAGAGAGCTCACCTCTGGGCTGGCGGCTCATCCTGGGCCAAGATGCTTCCTGTGTCTGCTGTGCACTTTCGTACACCTTGCTACCTTCATAGGTGCTCCAGCGAGAAGGGGCAGACTGACAGGTTGAGGAGTCAGTCTTCGAGGTCCCGGGCTAGCCTCTCACTGCACAGCTGGGATAAATAGCAGAGTTTTATGGACTCTGAACGCTGACCGGGGGAGCACCTCTGATGAATCTACAGCACACATTGTCTGTATTGGAATGTGAAGGTGCAGTGGTCATGGAGACAAACCGACCCCCAGGATCACCAAGGAGACAAGGGGCAGGGAGTAGCCATGAGCTCTTCCTCCTCCCTCACCAGGCAGTGTGTGATGATGAATGTGAGCATGTGCGTTGCTGAAGATTGAACCCAGCTGCACACATGCTAGGCAAGTAGCCAACTACCGAGATAGATACAGCCCCTGGTCTCTTTTATAACTTTTATTATGGAGGAATCCAGACCTATACAAAAGTAGAGAGAAATATACAAATCCTTAGGTACCTGTCGTCGACCTCAAAGACTGTTTTACTTCATCTATGACCCCCTCTCCACAGGTGGCTTGATGAACCCCAACACTGCATCCTTTGATATCATTCCATCCATAAGTACTGTAAAGGAAAGGGAAAAGGAGAACTCAGGCCTCCCAAGTCCTCATCCAGTGTCTGTCAATGCTGTCTCCCATTTGTGCTCCTTATAGAATCATATTTAAGTTGAATGAATAAATGAACAAATGGTTGAAAGAAGGAAGGGAGGCAGGGACAGAGGAAGGGAAGAAGAGAGGAAAGATGGACAGAAAGAAGAAAAAAAGGAAGGGCCATATTCCACCTTTTTTTTTTTGAGAAGTTATATGTTAAAGTTCTAAGTAAATTTTAGAAGACAGGCATACACACGTGCATGCGTGCACGCACACACACACACACACACACACACATGCGCACACACACACATATGCACACACACACACACACACACACACACACACACACACACACAGCAAATAGAACTTCTGGGTCCTGTCTTGCTGCTGACAAACTGTGGAGTCTCCTGCTTCTTGTCATCCTGTAGTAAAGAACTGATGTCATTTGGGAGCAATCAGACATGGCCCATTAAACAAAATACCTCTAAACTCATAAGGGCCCCCCTCTAAGTGATTTGTTACAATTTTCATTATAGAGAGGAGCACTCAAGGCCCCACGGCTTCCTCACCTCCCATCTTGTGTTCTGACTTCTGTACACTTCTCCTGTAGGCATGACATGGTATTAATTCATTTGGGACATGGGGATGTTTCTGTGCAGATTAATGCCAATGACGACAGCGGCGTTCTTTCTGGGAATTGGAGCGGTAACTACAGCGGTGGTGTAGACCCAAGGACCTGGAACGGTAGTGTGGAGATCCTCAAGAACTGGAAAAAATCTGGCTTCAGACCAGTCCAATTTGGCCAGTGCTGGGTCTTTGCTGGGACCCTCAACACAGGTAATTTGGGCGTGGTGTGCCTTTTATGGGTCTCTGGGCAGTAATGGGGTATTCTAAGTTACCATCAACAGTGTCCTCACAATGACCTTGGTTTGTAGTGCTGCGGTGCTTGGGGGTTCCCTCTCGGGTGATCACCAACTTCAACTCAGCTCACGACACAGATCGCAACCTCAGTGTGGATGTGTACTATGACGCCATGGGAAATCCCCTGGAGAAAGGCAGTGATAGCGTGTGGTAAGTGATGAGCCATTTCCCTGGGCACAGCGCCCCAAGTCTGAGGAAGTCTCCCCTGTTATCCTGGAACTCAGTTACACACTGGAACCAGAAAGGAAAGGAACGCACAAGCCAGGGCATTAGTTCCAAGTAGACGTGCTGCTGAGGCTAAACATGTACCTCGCTCGACCTACAATGGAGGTCTTGGGAAGGTCTGAGGCCAGTGGAAAACAGGCTCGGGAGCTCTGGGAGACCACTGGAGGTTTATAGCAGTCATTAGGCTTGGCTCCAGTTGAAAAGTTAAAAACTGAAGCTACTAATTTTCCAGCGAAGAATACAAATTTATCTTAATTCAAGCAACCAGTTACTTTTTGTTGTGGTTAGGTTTTGGGTTGGTTGGTTGGGTGTTTTGGTTTGTTTTGTTTTTTGAGGCAGAGAATCACTCTGCAGCCCACGATAACCTCAGGGCGTCCCTGCCTCCCTCCCAAGTGCTAGGACTGCAGGCATGCACCACATGTCCAGCTTGTTTCCTTAAACAAGACAAAGAGAACCCAATACATTTTCTCATAGCTTATATGCACTTATCAGGCATCTTAGTTGACAGAATAAAAACATTTATTCTGGGCTTCATGTAAAAATAAGAAAATGTATGCACTTAAGAGGCGTATAGTTCTAATCATAAATATGCCATAGTCACATGTAGCCGTATGCACACAGATATATAAATAATTTATAATAGATGCCAGCCAGAAGTAGATTACGTAAAGCTTTAAAATGTAAAATTACTTATAGCAATGTGTTTACAGTGTGTATATTATATATATAATACTGTTTAAGCTTACTATCATGATAGGTTAGTAACAGTCATTATCGATGGACTTTCTGTATAGATGCTTAGATATCTGTGGCTCTCTCACACACACAGTCAGTAATCCATGGCTTGAGTCAGGTTCAAAGGACACTTCAGCATAGTTGTTAACCAGTATCCACATGACTAGATGAACTTCAGAGCAGTTACCATTTTTGTCCAGCTTTAATCTTGTTTGTATAACAGGTTATTTACCATTTCCAGAATGAGAAGGTCCAGCTTTTCTAAACTATGTTCAGTCTGACAGAAAATATGAAATAAAAAAGTGAGAAAGTTTTTAATCCAAACAAGCCACCCCATGCCGACAGCTGAACTAATAAAGTGTCCCTCCCCTCTACAGAACAGGGAACACATAAAATTCACCTACAGTCACATGGCTTGAGGTTTTCCAGGGACTTATATTGGGAGTCCCCACCCCTTTTTTTTTCCAGATATACAGCTGTCTCCCTAGTGACATCAATACTAATGACAAAAGTCTTGTTTTCCAGCTTCCCCCAAATTAAAGTTTTTCTTCTTCCCAGTTTTTGTTTTGTTGTGGTGTCTGAAATCTTTCCACAGTCAGTTCTGATCACTGGGGAAACTGCTCCTCCAGAAGAGGAGACAGATGGCTGTGCAGGAGCAGCCTGGCGATCTCTGGACGAAGGTCCCTTTTGTTTTAGCCAGGCTGTGATGACCCATCACACCAGGAACTGCAAGGAATTAAGACTCAATTCCTCTCCTGAAAGCACTCACAGCAGTGTTGGGACAAGGGACAGGGCATTAGGTGTGATGTCCAGACCGATGAATGATTCAAATTAAGCCTTGTGGGAACCCAGGGAAGGAATCCTCAAGAGATGCTTCAACAAAAGAGAAATGTGGGGCTTTAAAATTGAGTTTATTTTCTTGGCAGCTTAGTAATTTATTCCAAATACAATCACCTTTAAGACAAGTAGAGCCTGAGAGAGACAGGCCTGGGTGGCCCCACCGCCATTCTGTTGTCTTTAAGGGAAGATTCCACATCTAGAATCAGGCTGTTCCTATGGGGTCTGTCACCTTTACTCTCATCCCACTACCGTCTCCAAACCCTTTCCCTGGCAGCAGTGTGCAGAGAACCAGGCCTGCATGGTGTTGTTAGGACAGAGTCCTGAGCCTTGTTTCCAGCTCTGCTACACACCTGCTGTGTACTTGTGCAAGTGCCTTGTGTTTCTGTTCCCAAGTTTCTCCTCCAGTGAAGCATTAGAGTTGGTCCAGGACGCGATTATCATCCAAGCCTCTTACAAGCTCTTATCAGTCTCAACCATATTCTTCTTCTCAGACCCTGTGTTTGGTGTGAGATCTAGCTGCTCCCTCCAGAAACCCACACGTCAAGCTCACCCAGGGAGAGCAGAATTGCTAACCTTTTATAGTAAGCACAGCTTAGTTTTAGGTAGAAAGACTTGGGCCTAAACCTTCATGTCGTA